>NC_057805.1:116553290-116575142 GCF_018294505.1 Triticum aestivum
CCGTTTCGTCCGTTTTGCGGTACGCCACACCCCTCCCGATCAACAGGACCCCCGTTTCGACCGTAGGAGGTCCGTTTCCTCCGTTTTGCGGTACGCCACACCCCTCCCGATCAACAGGACCCCGTTCCGAACGTAGGAGGTCCGTTTCCTCCGTTGTGCGGTACGCCAGGCCTCGTTTCCATCGCCTATTCCGTCCAAGCCCTTCCGATGAACACGACCACACATTCCGTTCCGACCCAGCCGGTTGGCTCCCACGCGTTCCGTTGCCTCCCGATGAACACGACGCATTCCGTTGCCTCCCCATGAACACGACGACGACGTTGTTTCTCCGTTCCGACCCAGCCATGTACACGAGCCCTGGCCGTATGTATGCGCGAGTAGGCGTTCGAGACCCCGCCCGTATGTACACATACGTGGCCGTATTTTCTTTCTTGCACCCTGGCCGCTGTACGTACGTGTACATGCTATGTGCGCGCCTCTACTACGACACGTATGCGCCTCTACTACGACACGTGCGCGCCTCTACATCCACCAGTATATATGTACGTACACGTTCGCGACCAGAATGACAACGCTACGTATGCTTCGACTAGGTGGGTCCCGACTGTCAGGCACTTCCTTGCCTGCGAAGATGTAGCTGGTGGGTCCCAGCAGTCAGGGGGCGAATCATTTTTTTGCCCGGACGCACTTCCTTGCATGCGAAGATGTAGCTGGTGGGTCCCAGCAGTCAGGGGGAAATGTTTTTTCATGAAATACAGTGGCCCGTCCGGTGGGTCCCAGCTGTCAGGTGGAGGAATCATTATTTTCCGCGTAATAAGGAGGCACTTCCTTGCTGCGGCCGTGGACCCAGCTGTCAGCCTCTCCACGTACAGTCCACGTCTGATGGAAGTCGTTCCTTGACCACGTTGACCACGCCGCGTCGAGAGCACCAGGGCGGTGGACGACGACGAGGCCTAGGAAGGGGACGACGGGGAGCCGGGGAAGACGCGGCTGTGGAAGCCCGCGCGGAGAGGAGTACGAGGGTTCACTGGTTCGGCTGCGGTGTGAGGCTGCCGTCGCCGCAGGGCCTGGCCAGCGGTGGGAATAGTAGGGGGCGGTGAGGCCTCCGCGGCAGCACAACCGGCCACGGGAGGCAGGAGCATGCGGCACGACCGGCGCTGCTTTGGGCGGCTGGAGCAAGAAGACCAGAGGTTGAAGAAGCACTACGGCCGTTGGATGGACATCGTACGGTCACTGGAGCTAGAATCGTTCATATTGACTAAAGTTGACAAAGGCCCCCGTCCCAGTCAACTTAGTAGGCCCACAAGTCAGCCTCCCACCATGGTGGGTCCCAGCTAGCAGGGGGAGCATTCATTTTTTGCGCGTAATAAGGAGGCACTTCCGGTGGGTCCGAGCTGACAGCGGGGGGAACGTTTTTTTCGCGAAATACGCTGGCCCGTCCGGTGGGTCCCAGCAGTCAGGGGGGAAACGTTTTTTTCGTGAAATAAGGTGGCCCGCCCGGTGGGTCCCTGCTGTCAGGTGGAGGAATAATTATTTTGCGCGTAATAAGGAGGCACTTCCTTGCGGCCGCCTGGACCCAGCTGTCAGCCTCTCCACGTGCAGTACTCTTCCGATGGAAGTCGGTTGTTGACCATGCCACGCCGAGAGCACCAAGGCGGTGGTCTGGACAACGGCGAGGACTAGGAAGGGGATGACGTGGAGCCGGGGAAGACGCAGCAGTGGAAGCCCGCGCGGAGAGGAGTACGAGGGTTCACTGGTTCGGCTGCGGTGTGAGGCTGCCGTCGCCGCAGAATAACAGGGGGTGTGGGTGAGTAGAGGGATGGCCTGGCCAGCGGTGGGAGTAGTACGGGGCGGTGAGGCCTCCGCGGCATCACAGCCGGCCACGGGAGGCAGGAGCACGCGACACGACCGGCGCTGCTTTGGGCGGCTGGAGCAAGAAGACCAGAGGTTGAAGAAGCACTACGGCCGTTGGATGCACATCGTACGATCACTGCAGCTAGAATCGTTTATATTGACTAAGTTGACAAAGCCCTTGGTACGCGTCAACTTTGTAGGCCCACAGCTCGGATTTGGCAGAGAACATATAGCCCATTTGCGATTTGTAAGAATGTACAACCCATTTTTTAATTCTAATGGAATTTACTACAGCCCATTTACAATTTGTTAAAAGTACAGCCCAACTTCTAGCTAGGACAACGATTAATAATTTCAAACAACCGCTCAAAACAGAATTAAAAAAAATTCCCACATTTTGATGGGATCCGAAATTTTAGTCAGGTTAAATATAATTTCAAAATAAAGTTGTATTACGTTAAAATCCAACGAAATATTCCACGCGCAACAAGTAATGAAATTAAAATTTTCAAATTCCAAAAATAATATATTTTTCAAACTAATTACGTGTTTGGTGCATAGTAACTGTCCAGTTATTATAATTACATCCCATTTATTATTTCTTAAAGTCCATTTTCTTGTTAAGCCTAATGCATACCTCCTAGGAAAGTTTGCAGCCCAGCGGGGCGGAGAATAACAAGTTGACCCGGATATTGTGTACAACTGTCGGCCCAGTTGCATTGCTGATGTTGAAAAAAAGGCCTGTGTAGTACAGTACAACCTAACATGGTTACTCAGCCCACATTCAGCGACGCCGGAAAGGCCCAAACAAGGCTTCTGTACAACTTTTTGAAGTCACTGAGCTCAATTAATAACTTAAGAAAAAAGTTAGATTACAGTGGAACCTAATTAAAAGCTGTCACGAGCAAATAAATAATTCAACGGGTCCCACTTGTGCGTGTGCGCATGTGTGTGTGTGTGAGAGAGAGAGATAGAGAGAGAGAGAGAGACCCATCGGTCGATGCTCGTAAATACATCTTTCAGCCATATGCATTGCTGATGCTCAGTAAAAACTTATATAGTTAACACAATCATATAGAACATCATAGCACACTGAACTTGCATACAAAAATTTCACGCAGGCGGCACAATCAGGATGGAAGCAGTGGATCGCTACGGGAAGGGCTATGTTGAAACCAACGAAGTCATACATAATGGTTCATCGTCTTTATCAATGACGGGGAAATATCTTGAATGTTGTGCAAAGAAAACAGACAGACAACACAATAAGTTCTGCTAGCACATTAAGTTGACGTACAACCCTTTCTAAAAAAAGTTCAGGTACAAAATTAGAACAGGTCACAATCAAATGTACTGGCATATCAGTGCTTCACACCCATAGCTCAGATTTAACTAGTATCTGACAAGATTCAGTTGTTACCTCAAATTAGAGCACATCCAGGCAGCCAGCCCCGCCTCTTCTCCCAAAGAAGCAGTGGCCTCCGTCGCGCGATGGAGTAGGCCCTGTGCCATCCATCGTTCCGAGCAACACGGGGAAAGTCTGATGTTGACTCCTGTAATGGACGTCGTTGACGGACCCTGGCACCAGCGGCGGCGGCAGGACTTCGATTGATGGATTGACCACTTCTTCGACATGCACGAACACTCGATACAGGTACATCCCTAACGTGGTCCGCGGCGGCCTTGGTGGCAACGAATAGTACAACCCCGGTTCCTGCACCTGTATCTCAACACCAATCACCTTTGGTATGGTGGACGGCTTCTTCATCCATGCCATAACCGTCAGAGCCCAGCTGTCTGGAGGAACAAACATACTTACGAGCTCACCTCCAAGGTCGTTGATAAGCTTGTTCATGGACTCGTTGTTCCAAGCACGTCGAGGCATGCCGTGGAAGGTAAGCTTTGTTAAAAACTCAAGCTCAAAGGGCACCGAGCCCCATCCGGGGTGCCACCGATCAAAGCTCACCAGCGCGCCATCGCAGAACAAACACTGGGAAGATTCGAACACACGACTGCAGTCGAAAGTTGTCCGGAACCTGACGAAGAAATCAGCCGGTGGCGGATAGACTTCGACGAGCAAGTCACTTACTTGGATGCCGTGCGCAATGCCAAGAGCTTTGGCAAGGTCGTCCGGCGAGACGGGAGGCCGGTCGCCGTTGATGGTTACCATCAGCACTTTGCCGGCAAACTGGTCGTCAAGCGCCGCCATGCCACTGTTGAGCGACAGCACGCAGCGACCGAAGGCAGGACGGACCTCAGGTTCTCTGGCTCGGAGATCCGCGTTGACCGGCGACATGATAGTGCACTTGAGTACAGGGAGTATAGGAGGGGGATTTGGGGGAACTGGAGTAGGAATCGAGATTCCAGAGGTGGGGGAGGGGCGGGAGACTGGGGATGAAAAGGTAGCATGAATTTCGAGCACGCGCCAATATGCTCTCGGCGCGCAAGTGCACAAAAACACCGGTGGCGCCCACATGTCGGCCTAAGAGTCCTTATTCTTTCTTTTTTGGAGAGCCCGGCCTTTTTTTTCAGGATCTTTTGAGAGCCCGGCCTGAGAGTCATAATTGACCTGTTTGGCATTGCGTTACTACTCGGCCCATATTCAACGACACCTCACTGGCCCAAACAAGTGTACATCATCGAAAAGACACTGAGCTCAAATTATATAACTTGAAAAAAGGAGATATACTCTGAACACTGGAGAATGGTGATGCCTCATTTAGCCCACCAGTAGTTCGAGACAATAAACAGTTCGAAACAACGATATATACAACATTCAAACACTGACTAGTGACTACTACTGACATAAACATCAAGACATGATAGTTCATAAGAAGTCTTGCTACACCACCAAAACGCACCCATCTGCAGCGCTCAGACTCTCGTGATCCAGACGAGAATGACATTCTAAACAAAAGCAACTATTACATAGTAAGAGTGACATAGACGAGGATGACCAAATGACAAGGAATATGCATAACAAAAGAAAG
Organism: Triticum aestivum; assembly: GCF_018294505.1. Taxonomy (NCBI): domain Eukaryota; kingdom Viridiplantae; phylum Streptophyta; class Magnoliopsida; order Poales; family Poaceae; genus Triticum; species Triticum aestivum. Next base: position 116,558,135 of record NC_057805.1, read on the forward strand.
AACTACCCATCCAGAACCAGCAGCAAAGACAACAAAGTCATTCGAAGAGATGATCCAACACCATCATAATTTGCAGCCCCGCTTCAGCGACCAGTGATCCGGAGACACCAGTACTCCACCCTTTCGATGCAACAGCCCAATTACCTATCAACATGAAGGCTTGAACCACATCACTGCCTGTCGTAATTGAGACATCCAAGGATCAAAGTTAATCCGGATGCCTTTGTCATTCTCACCTTCTTTTGGCTGCAGGCTGTATCGTTGACAATCAGGGGAGTTTGCTCCCGAACTCCTAGGGCTCGCCGTGTAGACACAGTTTTCCATAGCAAATAGAGCCTCTCTGCCATCAAGGTCCTTGCCAACGGTGATCTCCTGGTTAATCGGATAATTGAGTCCGAGAAACAGAGAGTGTGAACCAAGGCTGTTTACCCGCCTCCAACTAAAAAATCCTAAAGGCCCCAACAAGCTGGTATCCTGCTCATAGACGTAACAACCACTGTCCGGATACTCACGTATTACACGGTGCTTGTATACAGTGGGGTTTTTGCAATATAACTTTTCCGGCTCATGTGTCCGAATGATCATCAGTCTTTTGCCGTCGTCTGATCGAGCGAGGAACCAGTTGTGCTTCCCTATTTTTGGCAAAGGTGGTCTGATTACAAAGGGCAGTAACTGTAGGGACACTACATCATATCAAAAAGGACAGGCATTGTTAATGTGAGATCAGCATTGTTCAGAGTATGAGTAGGATAATGCAAGAAACAACATTGATATGTCCCTGTTGGAACTGGGAGGAAAATACAGGGAAATGTATACTGGGTTCGAAAATATAGAAGTGCCATGCATGGTTATACTCATTTTATCTCGCAATCGATTCTTCACAGGAAACTACCATGCCATGCATGTTATGTACTCCCTCCGTTCCCAAACATTTGTCTTTCTAGGCATTTCAAATAGACACAACATACGGATGTATGTAGACATATTTTAGAGTGTAGATTCACTCATTTTGCTCCGTATGTAGTCACTTGTTAAAATCTCTAGAAAGACAAATATTTGGGAACGGAGGGAGTAATCATGTTCTGTCCTCACAAACAAATTCTTCAAGGTAACTAACAGACCATGCATTGTTATATACTCGTGTTCTGTGGGCGAAAATTTTGTGAGGATATTATTCGAGCCATTGATTGCTGAAGGGCGAATATAGGTATGTACACATGGTAAGCATTGCAGGATTTCACTACTTCCAAATATAGAGTTCTCCATATGCACATTTACTTCCCTAATGTATGGTTAGATGAAACCAACAGTGTGGTGCATGTTTCTACATCATGAAAATGAGGAAACTAACATGGCCATTGATACACACTCATATTTAGTAGTAGTATATAGATTACTGTAAAATAAGGATAATATCCATATATTCCTAACCGTTTGATTATTCAGGGTACAAATTGGCTGTAATGACATGGTCACAATAGCATGAATTAACTCATTCCAAATATAGCTGATTTACGGTGTCTCTAATACATTGCCATAGTTCTACTCAAATTCTGCTCAAACAGGGATATGCCAATCATCACAAAAAGTTCAAACAGTGTCATGGCGTCATCATTAACATGAGACGGAAACAACTTACATGCGCCGTCCCAGCAATACGTGGTGCCATCTGCTTTGTCGATTGCGTAGATGATGCCATTGTGTTCAATAGCGTCACAGAAGTGTGTATCAGCTTTGACGATGATCCACTGCGAGCTGAGTTGTCTCCAGCTAAAGAAGGCACCGGCGTAAAGATAGGCGAGTCCGCGGTCGAACAAGGCAATTAGCTTGAAGTCTGCGTAATTCGCATGTCGTGTGGGCACTTGGCAGATTACAATCTTCTGCAAAACAAGGTCCGTCCAACTGACGTAGTAATCTAGATGACTTGGACCGCGATGGTAATACTCTATATAATCCAACGGAGGAAGGATAATCTCATGGGAGGTCTGGAAGTTCACGAGCACCAACTTTTTACTGTCTTCTCTGAAGGCAGCCATCCAGTGGGAGTTCATGCCGACCCAGTACATACCTGCCAAGAAGTTTCGGGCGATGGTGATCGGATCGATGTCGAGGGAAATGATGTACGGCGACCCACTACATACCTGGAAAGAAGTTTCGGCTAATGGAGATCGGATTGAAGTCGAGGGGCATCATGCACGCCTCCTTATCATGGCGAGCCAATCTCGCAAGACCGGATAGCAGCAAGCAGGGTGTCTTGAAAAGCTTAGGCCTCGCTTCGACGATGGCCGTGTGCATGTCCCTCGAGCATGCAGCCAGCCGCAGGGCGCTCAACATATCCATACACGAACAATAGAGGTCGAGGATGTCACTGGGGAGATTGCTCCAATCGCGGCTCATATGGATGCTGCGCGGTTCGCGTTCGGCCATGGTGGAGTTTGGAAGGGGGCTCGATTTACGGGGGAGAAGGATGTCGGTGCTGGAGCGGCTAGCGAGGGAATAGTGGTACTGGGGGAGGCGAGTGAGGCGACGGTACACGGGGGCATAGTGAGATGGAGATGGATACGGAGACGGAGAAGGAGATGGAGATGGAGTGGTGCTATGGGAGCAGAGAGGGAGACGAGGCGAGGCGCCAATGTGCTGTACAACGGCGGTGACAGACTACACAGTGCATAGGGTGAGGCTGACTTTGGTAACCCGAACACCCCGCCTGGACTAGTGTCAGGCGCAGGGTGTTGTCACTTCACTGTGAGGACCGGATGAATAGTATTTTGACCATCAAGTGTACCACAGTTGTACTACTACTACTACTACTACTAGTAGGAACATGAGTACTCCAGTATTGTATAGCGGAAATAGGTCTCCCGTGCTAGCATGCCTGTTCACTTCATCGTTCAGGTATCATCCATATTGCGAGCAGAACCAAATTCTCGTGCATGCCCAATCAACGCCCTACCGTGATGCATGTAGTGGTTGTTCTGGTGCATCAAGGACGGCATGCAGATCGTTCCACACTTGAGAAGAGGAAAAATGGAAAGGTAGAACGCGGCAGCAGAGGAAGAGAACGCTGGCTAACAAGGCTGGGAGGGGATCGAGTAGGAAGTTAATGATCCACGCCTAAAGGTTTTGGGAAAACCTAATTTTCATAAGGTGACTTATACTCACCTAAACGGAGGGAGTATTCCTTAACCAGAGAATGTTGTGTCTCCCACTCACGCGCTCAAAAAAAAAACTATGACACATTTTTTATCTGTTTGCATAGGTCCCACCTATCAGGAAGGATGGGCACGTACACGAACATGTACGACTCATCAGTCTACCCACATAGCCTTTTCGTTTAGTCTACCTAGTCGTCTAATCAACTGCCTGCACGCCACTTCTCCCATTTACTTCTCCATCGGGAACCGATTCTCCTCGGCTTCTTCACCTCCCCTTCGTCTTCATTTGCATCCAAACCCCAATGCGTTCACATTGTTTTAACCTCTTTAAATAATCATCTACTACTTCAGTTAGACTAGCCATCTAATCCTAATTCTCCAAACCATAGCCCTCCGTTCCAGCGGTTCCAAATGGCGAAAGAGATCGAGATGCAGGTTTTTAGCGTCCAACATGTCCCCGTCGAAGGCTCGATGCGCATAGTTGCCACCGTCACCGTCCACCCAAGGGTTGTTCGGCAGTGGATCAACAATGTATCCAACTCCCTTGAAAAGGTAGAGACGAGGGTCATCGGTCTCGACGCAGAGTACACGGAGCGTGCCCCTGGGAAGATCCAGCGCGCCGCCGTCCTTCAGTTGTGCCTCGAAGATGATGTTTTGGTGTACCACATCATACACTCGCCCTCCATACCAGGTGAGCTTCACGATTTCTTGTCTCGGGAGGACGTATACTTCTGTGGGGCAGCCATCGAAGGGGACAAACAGAAGCTGGAGCCATACAACCTTGATTTGAAAAGCATCGCTGACCTACAAACCAGAATCAAAATTCCTGTAGAAGATTGTGATAAACAGACACCATCCCTATTCGACGTAGCAAATTTTGTGCTCGGTACAAATCTTCAGAAGGGTGACGAGACGGTGGCATTAAGGTCGTCTGGATGGGAGAATTATCCCTTGACGTACGAGCGGATAAAATATGCTGCCCTCGATGCCCGTGTGAGTTTCGAGATAGCTGCAAGGTCCAAAGAGCTTGTTGCGAAGCCGTCTCCCACAGAGAATGAGAACAAGAAGAAGAAGAAGAAGAAGAAGAAGAAGAAGAAGAAGAAGAAGAAGAAGAAGAAGAAGAAAAGGTTGCACCAGCAGGAGGGCATTATGGATGGATGAAATATTTCATCTCTTGTAAAAAAATATTCCCTCTCGGCGTATATTAATATAGATGGACTATTTCGATGGTGTGCATGTCTTTGGAACAGAGTAGTAGCATGGGTCCGCTTGACTATAAGGAACTATTTATCCGCATATATAGCTTTCTCTGCTACTCCTTCCAGTCATCGGTATGTAGTGCATGTGTCCGTAGACATGACAACTTGTCCATGGAAGTTCAACTACGGCGACCATCATGTTTCATCTCGCGATTCCCATGACGCCTCTCCAACCCACGGCACCACGCCCCCCGACGTGCGCCTCACCCCTCTCGGCCGCACCGCCCCTCTGCCTTTGTGTGCATGACATGTGGGCCACCTAAAATGCGGTGAGCATCAAGTTTCTACCACAGCCACTCGCGATTCCCACGACGCCGCTCGAACCCATGAAACCACACGTCCTCCGACCTGCGGCTCACCCCTCTTGGCCCCACTGCCCCTCTGCCTATGGGAGCATTACATGTGGACCAGTCACCTATCGGGTCCACATGTTATTGACTCAAAGGTAGGTGTAGTAAGGCGCTGAAGCTCAGTCCCGACGGCCCTGAGAGGGAAATGTAACTCCTGCGCCAGGGCTTGTGGTGCTCCCGCAGCACGAACTCGTGCAAACTCGAGATTTGTTTCTTTACTATACATGCACGCAACGATTTAATGGACATTGTAATCTCAACATGTGATGGGGAGCTCTAAATTTGAATTTGAAACTTATAAAATGAAAAGATTCAAAACAAATAAACTGGGAGAGAGGAAGTATATCGTAGGATGTGTCCCATACAAAATAAGTCCCCTGGTTTGTCACCGCGAAGATGCGGTTAGAAAGGAGCACAGCGTCTTCCTACTCGTACGGCAACAAATCGGCCGCAGACAGCATGGTCCGCCTTTGACCGCGATGTGCAAGGTTCGTGCTATCTTATTCAATCTCACCATGGTTCCATCGTACCAATTCATGCGGTGGCCCGTTGCATGGCTGATCCCAATGTTGGACAAAGGTTCTACGGGAACGGTGTCACCGTTGTAAATTTTGTGCAAATTGATGTTGGTACCCTCCCGTACATATGCAAGCCAATCTCCACTCGCACCGAGCCTAACCTGTGAAACAGTGGGCAGGGGCAGAATTAGGAAATGGACATGGAAGTAGTCTTTAGAATGCATTTACTACGTGATCAAACTCATCTTACCTGCTCATCGGAGGAAATCCGAGTGCCCCTCAACGTCGGCATCTCAAGGGGCGTCAACTTGCAACTACGGCCACGCCGCGCTAGAGAGACCCCCAAGGAAACATCCTCGTGCGTTCCACGGAACATCAAGATGCATTTGTATGAGTAGTTTATCTTGTGAGAGAAAAGGATGAACGAGGGAAGGCCTCTAGAGATAGAGATGGACACTACTACTACCAATGTGCTGGCCCATGTGTTGCAATGGATCCAAAGTAGTAGAATAATACTTGTTCACGTGCTTGAAATATAAACACTCTAGTTTTGATATACATGTGTCAGCAGACATGACAGCTTGTCCATGGAAGTTGAACCACGGCGACCATCACGTTTCTTGTTTCTACCACTGCCACACCCACACGCGATTCCCACGACGCCGCTCCAACCCACGGCACGACGTCCCCCGACGTGGACATGGATCCTCTGACGTGGCTATCACTGCCTTGCCCTGCCTTTCCTTTGCTGACAGGTGGGACCCACGCTTATGGGTCCCACATGTCAGTGACAGAATGGTAGGATTGTTCGCGTCAGGGGATCCTCATCCCCCCGACGTGCCCCTCATCCCTCTCGGCCCCACCGCTCCTCTGCCTTTGTGTGCATGACATGCGGGCCAGCTGAACTGCGGCGACCATCAACTTTCTACCACAGACACACCCGATTGGACGCGGTTTGCCTGCTCCGCTGCTGTGCTCCGATCCGTACTCCCGCACCATCGAATATTCATCCAGCGGCTGTGACACATTTCGTCCCGGGCATCAATCCTCAGCTGGAGTACTTATGTACTACAGGTAGTACCTGACGGTGTGGCCATCTACGCCTCGTAATGCCCCGACGCCCAGCTGTGGCACCCTCGCCACGGCCACACCACCACCGGCCGGTTCATCTCGAACGAGTTAGTTGCGAACCACGCCACCACCATGAGAATGACATGTGGGCCAGCCGCATTTAAGGTCCGCATGTCATTGACTCATAGGCCGGGCACTAAGCCACTGAAGTTCGGTCCCGTGGGCCCCGAGAGGGAAATGTAACTCCTGCGGCAGGCCTTGTGGTGCTCCCGCAGTACGAGCTCGTGCCAAAACTGGAATTTGTTTCTTACTACTACCAACTAGTACTAGTAAGGTACACGTGCATTGCACGCATGAGATTCTGGTGGTTTGTGCATTATGCTTCTACATGTGGAGCTTTCTGGATTCTAACATGTGGCAAAATCTGGTGGAATGTAAGGTTAGGCAAGTTTGATTAACTTAGGTGAGTGTTTGGTTCAAGCCACACCTTAGGCAAGCCACACTAAGGCCCCACATGGCATACACACAAAAAATGTGGCAAGATTCCCTTAGGCTTGCCAACTTGTGGCTCTCATTTTGAAGAACTAATAACTTTGCCTAAGCTTAGTTGTGGCAAAGTTAGTCATGAATTAAGTTCAACCATGGAGTCTTCTAGATTATACATGTGGCAGAATCTGGTGGATGATATCCAACGGCCAGTAGTGCTCGGATTTGCCATCTTTGTACTGTCGGATTGGCTTCATCCAGCGACCAACTTTCAAAGTTTTTCACACACTATATAGGGGGTATAGATATAGATGTGCCGGTCCGTTGCAATGGATCCAAAGTATATCTATTTAGTGGAGTGCACTCTAAACACATTATCTATTTATTTTTCTCTAACCTTCCGTAGCCATGCAACCAAGCCACATAAGCTTCATGGGTGCCCCCCACATCATATTATTCATGCTACGTTGATTGAAAAAAAGATAAATCACCCAAAACAAGATCTTCCCATTTTTTGTTCCTACGATGTTGTGCCGTGCACGTACCTACTAGTTGTATAGTGGTAGTACTAGTAATGTAGTATTAGGAGTACAAACTTGGTACTAGTAGGAGTAGTACTAGTACGGAATGCTCCTACTCTATCAACGAGCCCCGTCTGACACCAAATTTCTTGGCTTCCGTGCTACAGCTAGATCTTCCCCTCATTTCTGTTTTCTAACCCGGCGGCGGGCGGGGTGTCGGTTTGCTCAACGGCGGTCCCACATGAAAGTGAAAATGCTAGGCAACACGCCTTCCCTAAGCTATGTGTCGTGCCGGACGGGCCGTGTTGTACTCCCAATTCCCGGGCGTGTGGGGGTGCGACGCGAACGCGGCAGGCCTTTTCCTTTTACCAGTAATGTGCCCTTGCGTTGCGACAGATCCAAAGTAGTAGAATAGTAGTATTTGTTCACAAACTTGAAAGAAATCACTATTGTTTTGATATACTCCTAATATATTACTCCCTTCGTACCTAAATATTTGTCTTTTTTGAGATTTCAAATGGACTATCACATACGGATTATATGAACATATTCTAGTGTTTCTAGCAAGATGCCCGCGCGTTGCACGAAGTTAATGGAAAAGGTAAGCACAACTTATAAATTGACGAATGGAGTACTAGTTACAGTGATGCATATAATTAAGCAAAGGGATCGCACATGTCGGTATTGACTGGAACAAGAATTAAGGCCACGATGATGCGATCGCAGTGGTGGTTACAAAAGGCAAGAAGAAAGATGGATCCACAAACGTACGACCTCCTCCTCCTCCTCCTCAACTTAGTGCGCCGGGCCACCGACCGGCGGCTAAGGAGCAGCGGCTTTTGTGGCGAGGTCGAGGTGCTTCTCAGCAAAGGCATCCAAGGCTTCCAGCCAGTTGAGGAAGGCCAACGTCGTAGCATCCTCACTGGCCTTGTAGATACCTATGTACACGATTTTCTCATACACGTGGATGTGTAGGTCGACGAATTCTTGCAGGGCGAGGCGCCTCGCGGCGAGCGCGACCTCCAGGTGGACATTCTTCGTGGCGTCGGCGGGCAGTCGCAGGGCCACCAGTGCTTGAAAGAGGTTCCGGCCATGGAGGCCGATTAGGGTGGCAGGCAATGAGGAGCCCGGGCGCGCGGGCTAGAGGAGTACGGCGATGTCATCCGCGAGCTTCTTGAGGACGGTGAACTTGTTGCTGGTGGCAACGATCAACTGGTCCAACTGAGAGTCGTAGTTGGCGTCGACGGCGGCCATCCACCAGCCGGTCTCCAACACCGTCTGGAGACGATCCTCGGCGCCATGCCGCAGGCCGGCGTCGTGGACCATCTGGCGCAGCCGCTGGCCGCTCACGCGCATCGCCGCCATGGGTCTGGAGTGAGCTCTTTTGCGCTTAGTGTAGGTGCTTAGGCAAATGCTTAGGTGCGTACGATGTGGTAGATGCATTGGAATGGAGGGGCGCCTTTATATGAGGGCAATGAGGGCAAACTGCGTTGCATTCACATCGTGCAGCCTCTTTTCCCGGACCTCCTCCCATTACTTCCCTCATGCATTAATTGAAGGAGGATGCATTGGTCATTCAACATATTGGGAACCGCTACTCCCTCCCTCGTCTGCATTAAAGCCGTATCGGGAACTGCGCCGCCCGCTGTCAAATCGAATACTCCCTCCGTCTAGGTGAGTATTAAGTCATCTTACGAAAACCAAATAGTAAACACATAGGCGTGGTGCATTAACTCTCACGTTGTTTCTTATTTTTTGACATAAATAGAGCAATCAACCAAGAAGAGATGTGGGGCTTGTATGCTTTTAATGACTTGAGACTATCAAACATGACATGCAGTGGTCAGTTCATTGCACAAGAACAAATACAACCCATGTCAGCACACACGCATCTTATATATATAGCATCACATCCAATGGCTATAAAAGATGAATGAGACCAAATTATATCTCATCTAGATGAGTTCTAGCAAAACTGTATTAATAATACTTAGTACTCCTGCGCCATGTATCATATATTAGTATCATGTAGTACTTTATTTATTGCCATGTATGACACATGGTACTCAACTCTCTCTCTTTCTTCATTTAATTCTATGACACCTCATCAAAATTGCTAAGGCTAGTACCATTACAACCAGCCTTAGCAAATACTAAACATTAAGTTCTCTCATTTTCCTCTCCACCTTGGTCACCTAGACGGAGGGAGTATACTGCGCGGGCTTTTCCTGCGCGGTAGGCGGGGCAGTTCCGCCTAGTCGGTTCGACAGAGACGCGAGAAGACGAGGGAGTAGGCTACTGCAAACGTAGGGCTGTGTGATTTGACAGCGAGTTACTGCTGGACAGGTGGGGCCCCGTGATTTGACTTGCCATTATCATTTTAACTGCGGCGCTACGACCGGCGTGAGTCTCCCGATTCCTGACCACCTCCATACAGGTGCCTCTCCCAATGCTCCACCATGTAGTAGAGGCTGGCTCTTGCATGAGAGCCCACTTCTCCACTTTTTCCTTGCCTCTCTTTCCTCCACATATGCAAAAATGCCATGTAAAGCGCACTATTGTACTTACTTGCTCCTACAGGTGCTTAATCTTGCCACATAGGCATAAAGTCTGATGTGGCAAGTTAATCAAGAAGAGAGAGACTAGTTTGGTGACCCAAGGAAGAAACGGTGCTAAGCGCGTGTACCTAGGTGAAAAGACAATTTTGAGTCTATAGCTAATTAAATGAAGCAAACTTAGCAACACCATTTCATTGGAAGAGGTCACTCCTTGGCAAATGCAATAAATACTAGTACTCCCTGTGTCCCATAATATAAGAACGTTTTGGCACAACACTAGTGTCAAAAACGTTCTTATATTATGGGACGGAGGGAGTACGAAGAAAGAGATAGAGAGAAGTAAAAAAACACTTATAGCCAAAACCTTGTTGTAGTATGAGTGACTAAGTGATGACTATGTATGACATGCCAACATCAGATAGCCTAACGCACCGTGTTAAATCTCCAAGGGCGCGACCGCGCGAGCGACGCGACGGTCGTGGTAGGCGCGATCACGATACGAGCTGCTGGCAGCCCTTGGATCTGAGATCAAACGGTCGCATGCTAAGTTGCTGAAAATTTGCAGAATAACCCTCCAGGATAGGGTATTCACCCATAGGTCTAGAATCACGCCATGCAACCGTTCGATCTTAGATCCAAGGGCTCTCGGAAGCTCGTATCATGGGAGAATGGAAAGCCACTACCCTGCCGTTCGCACACTGGCAGTTCGCTCCTACTCGTCCCCGCACGTCCTTCAATACTACGGCGGTTCGCTCCTAGTCGTCCCGTCCATTCACATTACGGCAGTTCCACTAATCCTAACCCTCCTCCCAAATCCATGGCGTCCCAAATCTCCCCGATCGGCGGTGAGTACAAGGTTAGAACCATCACCGGCGATGAGTTCGACGTCATCTACACCTGTTCTTCCGCGACGGTGAAAGGATGCCTTTCTCGCTTCAGACGCATGTTCGAAGACTCAGATGATGAGTGGGTCGTTGGGCTAGATGTTGAGTACACCACAGTCCTGGGACGAGAGAAGGATCTAAAGGACGAAGAGAGGAAGAAGCCCGCCGTGATCCAGGTTTGCGTGCATGACTTATGCTTGGTCTACCACATATGCCATGCCGACGTTGAGTGCCAGGATTTTAAGGACTTCCTCGAGAGCAACCTAGTCAAATTCATTATTGTAGACTTTGGTAACGACAAAGAAGTCCTGCGTCGGATAGGCCTCGTTGTAGGCAACACCTTCGACCTCCAGAAGAATCGGCTGGTGCCCTCTCGTTAGCCTTCAATGCTGACCCTGGCAGGAGCCATGGTAAATCCTTTGTACGGTAAACTGGAGAAACCTCCATACACGTTTCATCGTCATGCATAGCAGTGGAATGTACTAGATATAGACCACATCCACTACGCTGCAATGGATGGCTACCTTTGCTTCAATATCTACAAGTGTGCGGTTCAAGCAAAGAAGTATCGGCCAAGAGGAAGAGGGACAAGGACGAAGTCGAGGACGTGGACGAGGACTCCGAGTAAGGTGGCAGTGTCGTTGCTCATGGTGGTTCTAATGCAGTGTCTACCGGAATAGTTGCAAAGTTTAATTTCAGGTGTGCTTAATTTAATTTGAGGGGTGTGTTGTGCTGAGCCCCCAGCAGAACTATGTTATGTTTCTTCTTGTTACTTTAACTCTTCAGTACGTACATACTAGTATTTCTTACATTTCATCTTTTAGTTGGTATAGTACTACCACTCGTTTCTTCACATTATATACGTACAATATATATGGCCAACATCATATAGCCAGCAGTTTAGTTGTCAAAGAATTTCAGGGTGCTTAGTTTTGTCAAAGAATTCCAGGGTGCTTAGTTTTATTTGAGGGGTGGGTTGTGCACTTGTGCTGGACACCATTATTGTGACAAGCCTTTTTAATAGTACTATATGCATAATTTGGCGACGAGCGCTCTCTATATGTACCACCTTTTTTTAATTTCAAGTTTTGCTCCATGGCGCAATCCATCGATACTACTACTGTACAAAAGTGGAGTATATACATTTTTTAAAAGGCTAGAGGGCGGGGCAGTCTAGCTCGGTCGGTTTCACAAGAGACGAGGGCCTTTGTGATTTGACGGCTCATTACTGCTGTCAAATCGAATAGTACTGCGCCGCCCGCTGCACGCCCGACGCCTCCATTAAACCCCTCCGTTAAACCCGCATGCAAACCGAGAATCCTACTCCTGCCACACGTCCGTTCATGAGCGGGCCGGAATTAAACGCAACACCGGCCGAGCTCCTCCCGTCCGCCCTCAGTTTAAATGAGGCCAGACGCCGGCCAAGCTCCTACCGTCCACCCTCTATTTACACGAGGCCAGACAGACAGCGGGCAAGAATCGCACCCCTCCGCTGCTCCCCCATCTCCTCCTTCACCATTTTCTCCACTCTTTCAATGGCTTCCCATGAGCCGTTCTCCGGCATATTACCCGGCTGGGTGGCCCGCCGAGCACTCCAGATATGGGCGAGGCCGCTCGGTGCTTCACCAACCTCGCTTGGCCCGACGGAGCCAGTTGCCGCCCCAAGCAGGCGCGTGGTTCAGCAACTCGCCGCTCCAGTTCAGCTCGATGAGGAGTGGCGAGTTGCTCCACGCCGGCATGGCGGCTAGCATGCCGGTACGAGCGCCGTCGCTGCCGCGTCGTACCGCGCCACCAGTGTCTGCGGTGGCCGCGCCTCCCATGTCTGTGGGCGCGCCTCCCGTGCCTGCGGCAGCGCCATGCAGGCAGAGACAGAAGCCGGGTGCATGGAGAGCGACGAGTCAGTGGCCAACTTCTCCGTGTCCGCCGCCATCATCGAGGAGAAGTAGAACACGGGAGGCTGCCGCCACTTGGGACCCTTGAAGGCCACCGCCGAGGCGACGACCGCGGATTCAGGTGGTTTCTTTGCTGCTTCGTCTCTTCCGAGGATCCTCGTCGACCCCGCAAGTGTCTGACGGACATGAGGAAGACAAAGGGATCCACGGGCGGCCATTTAGAACTAAAATAAGTCTAGATACATCCATTTCTAGGACAAGTATTTCCGGACGGAGGGAGTATTAATTATACAAGAGAACCGGATTGGCACCTCTTAGTTCATGTTAATGTAATGAAATCCATCATGTTTATATGAAGATCCGGCTTTTTTATACGAAATCCTTCATGCTTATATGAAATCAGTCCGTGTTTGCACGAATTTCATCTGGTTGGTTAGAGTTGTAAAAATGTATGCCGCTGGCGTTTGATGTCGTCCTCCGCTTAAGGAAGCGGGAAGAAATTTGCCGGCTGCCGTTGGAGATGCTCTTTATGCTGGAAATAATAGAGTGACATCCAATCCATTTGAGTTAATTGCCTGTATGATTGTCCCTCTATAAAAAGTTAATTGCATGTACAGTGTACACGTGACTTGCAGGGTGGCTACAGCTTCGTACAGAAAGTTAAAAAGAAACAAGTCCATCCTTAATCTTGTATTCTAAGTACTCTGTGGGTTCCACTGTCAGTACAGTAGCGAAAGAAGTATATATTAAATAAGTAGAGTAATATATAATATAAAAATATAAAGTTAAAAGACAGAATTCGAACTCATGTCATCGCGTTGCGAGCATCCGGCGCTAACCAGCCCAGCACATTTTTGTTGTAGACCATGCTGGAGATATATCTCCATGTCTTCTCTTATATATACTCCATTCGTTCCTAATATTTGTCTTTTTCAGATTTCAAATGGACTACCACATACGGATGTGTATGTAGACATATTTTAGAGTGTAGATTCACTCATTTTGCTCCGTATATCTTTTCAAGAAGGGGTCGGATTTGTCCTTGATTTATTTATGAGGTATCCAGATGGCACTGCACCGCCAAGAAAAGAGGGTAACATCAAAATTATGGACTACTTTTTGGAGTATGTTGGTAAGGTCCGGTCATAGTCACTTGTTGAAATCTCTAAAAAGACAAATACTCCCTCCGTCCAGAAATACTTGTCATCAAAATGGATAAAAGGAAATGTATCTAGACGTATTTTAGTTTTAGATACATCTCTTTTTATCCATTTTGATGACACATCTCTTTTTATCCATTTTGATGACAAGTATTTTCGGACGGAGGGAGTAGAAAACAGAGTTGGTGATGATGGTGTGCGTGCCATCCTGCAATATAGGCCATCGGATTTATATCTAACGGATAGGAAAGAAACTATGGCAATTTTGCAAAAATATACCCACACGTCTCTCCACGTTCGCAAATAAGGCCTTCCCTCGTTCAACCTTTTCTCTCACAAGATAAACTACTCATACAAATGCATCTTGATGTTCCGTGCAACACACGGGCAGCTAGCTAATTTCTTTTAAAATAGTTGCTGCGATAATTGGGTTGAAGTGATATATTTTATGTCTGCCCCGAATGATTTCAAATTCACTAGTAGTAACAAAGAAAAGGTTGCCTTGTTAATTAACAGAAAACAGGGTGAAAACTATCACATGAGGCCGGTAAAAACAAGGCACACTGGGTTCAGCGTCATCGTCACTACAGCTGTGCGCGCGCGAGAAGTCTAAATATCGAGGGGGCTACCGAGTGAGGCACCGAGACACAATGTTTGAGAGAGAAACCAATTGACAGATTATGATCAGATCGAGTTGTCACCCTTCTGCTGTCATTGTTGGGGGGGGGAGGGAGAGAAAGACGTATCGAGAGTGTGCGCGGTAGGCATAGGGGAGGCACAACTAGCGAGTGTGTGTGTGTTTGAAAGATGAGTAGATAGATTATTATCAAGATCGATGTGCCACCCTACTCCTTCGGTGTCGGGTAGTGTGTGTGTGTGTGTGTATGTTTGAGAGAGAAGCCAGTCGATAGATTAATATCAAGATCGAGGTGTCACCCTACTCCTTCGGTGTTGGGAAGTGTGGGTGTGTGTGGGGGGGGGGCAGTGACACTCACATATCTCTACTCTTATAAAAAACAGAGTTGGTGATGATGGTGTTCCTGCCATCCTGCAATATAGGCCATCCGATTTGTATCCGACGGACAGGAAGGAAACTATGGCAATTTTGCAAAAAGATACCCACACCCCTCTCCGCATTTGCAAATAAGGCATTCCCTCGTTCATCCTTTTCTCCCACAAGATAAACTTCTCATACAAATGCACCTTGATGTTCCGTGCAACGCATGGGCATCTTGCTAGTAGGGAGAAGGAGTTTGTGTGACACATATCTAGCTATATTAAGGGATAGGTAGATAGCATATGTGTGAGAGACATTATTATACTTTGAGACATTAGTGGCTGTGGGTGGGCGGAATTAAAGGGGTGGGCATGTTAGACATAGAGAGCGTGTGTGTTTCTGTGTGAGAGACTTGTAGGACGGGGTAGAAAGACGAATTTAACCCTGACGGAGGGAGAGAAATACACGAAGTGCGCGTGTGTGATTCCGATGCCCACAGGGAAATGAGATATGTATGCGTGTGAGAGAGATTGCACAATTCATTCACGTATCGCTATCTAGCGATCGTGGACGTGCATCGCTTGAACGTAAGTCAATATCTACTTCATATCGTGGCCAAAGGTACAATATCGATTCAACGCTGTAAAGATTGGACACTCACATATCACATTTTTATTTAAATAAGCCTTTTCAGTTGTGCATGCCAAAGTTACAGTGATGTTTCTTCAAACAACCAATGTAGCTATCATGTATATGCACCATTGTTACTCTTGCATTCAAATTCATTAGTCTTGGATGATTTAAGTTTCTATTTTGAAGTAATATATGTAATATTCATATATGAATTCAACGGGTACGCAATTTATGAAATGGAGGCTATGTAATCATATGAGGTAACACTTTTAAGTAGCTGACTACAATATCCATTTCTTTTTGTGCGCCTCTACACTAACACGTCAATGCATTATGTTTAAAGTAAATAACCAATGGCAATAAATTATCTATTTACACGAGAAATACATAGGCTGAGCGTTTGATCCCTTTTTTTGTGAACGCGCCACTACACCCGTACGATTGGCCGCGCCCGTGTGAACGTCCAAGTTATCGGCGCATCATCCCGAGTTATTGTCTTTTTTTCTGGGGTGGACTTCACACCAGTTATTAACTGCTGACGCGTGCCCCGTGTACACAGTCTAGCATGACCTTCCCGCTAGCACGGTCCAAAATTAGTTGAAACTGGATACGAACGATCCCGCGGGCGGCAAAATCTCCCGCCTCCTTCTAAAATTTCCGCCACCTTAGTCTTTAGCATGCGAAATCCCCCTTTTGTCCTTGGTGCACGGAGACCAACAGTTACAATACCGCCCTCATCTACATGATAGGCCGGGGCTGCTTTGGTAACTTCCGGTTCCCCCACTACACGGCACCCCCATTTCCTCTCCCCCTCCCGCAAAAACGACTAACTCCACAGCACCAGAGCATCTTACATCACGCCGTCCGTACTTCATTGCCCTTTCTCCCCTCCCCTCTCGAAACCCTAGACTGCTCATCCACCGACGTACCATAGCCCATTCACTGCCAGCGGCGTCCACCTCGCCGGATCTGCTTCTGCGGCCGCATCTACCCCTCCCACCTCCCCTAGAAACAAGTAGACTGCTCATCCACCACTGTACCACAGCCCATTCAGTGCCGGCCTTGTCCACGGCGCCGGATCTGCTTCGCCGGTACTCTCATCAACCGCCGCGCATCTGCAGCAGCTCATTCGTACTCCCCACCGGAGACGCTTCGTCCACACCCCCCGGAGCCGCCCCACCGACGCCCCCGTCGACAGCCTCTGATCCTCTTCGCCGACACCTTCCTCAACCCTACCGGAGCCGCTTCGCCGACACCTTCCTCAACCCTACCGGAGCCGCTTCGCCGACACCATCGTCAACCCTACCGGAGTAGCTTCGCCTATACCATTCTCAACCCTACCGGGGCCGCTTTGCCAACTCACAAGTCCACGGCCTCAGATCCGCTTCCTCGCACCCTCATCCAACCTACCGGAGCAGCTTCTAACGCCCCGTCCACGGCCGCAGATCCGCATCGTCGACACCACCCTTAACCCAACCACTGGAGCAGCTTCTGACGCCCCGTCCACGGCCGCAGATCCGCATC
>NC_057805.1:116575375-116696288 GCF_018294505.1 Triticum aestivum
GCCCCGTCCACGGCCGCAGATCCACGTCGTCGACACCATCCTTAACCCAACCACCGGAGCAGCTTCACCTACGCCCTCGTCCACGGCCACAGATCCGCTTCGCCCACACCGTAGTCCACCCTACCGGAGCCGCTCCACAAGCACCCTACTCGACGGTTCTAGATCTCCTTACCGGACCCCGACAGCCAGCGCAGCGTCATCACCCTCGACGTTTCTAACCTGATTCCCACCGTCTGGAGAGATGCCAAGCACCCGCCACGGCCTAGGTACTTGTCACCTTTAAACCCATCCAGCATCACCTGCCCGATGTACTTCAAATATACTAACCGGTCACTGTTACCTGTTATGCAGCTGGCAAAAACTACAAGGACGATGTTTCTTCTGGATCTAACAGCTTGGCCAACCAAGATCCTGGACTGAGGCATTGCTATGATCTTGTAAGCGCGTCTCTCTCTCTTGTATTGTTTTGTGCCTGCCTGCGTGCTTTGCTAGGATTTTCGACCAGTAATCCCTTTGTGCAGACAATGATTTCTACTACTGGCTGCTAAATTAGATATGTAGATGTCATACATGATACTACCTCGTACCTCCGTTCCTAAATATAAGTCTTTCTAGAGATTCCACTATACGCTACATACGGAGCAAATGAGTGAATCTACACTCGAAAATGCATCTATATACATCTGTATGTGGTCCATACTGGAATCTCTACAAAGACATATATTTAGGAACAGGGGCAGTACATTACACAAAATCGTAGGTGACATGTAGGAATTCCAGTGCACTACATTAGGCTCCCTTAGAGTGCCTGCTAGTCCAGCATACAGAGTCATGGCTAGTTTATGGTACGCACACAATCGTTAATTGGTGGTTTAAATATGCGCAAGGGATATGCAATGTAGTATCATGTAGAGATGTCTGAAATTAGCTGTGTCAACTTGCAGATAGGGTTACACAATGAAAAAGTACAAGATGTATGTGGCAATTTCATGGAACATCGCAAAAAAAGGAGAGGCAGCGGTGAGCCTATACAGTGTGCTATGGTACGTCACTCCTCCATTGCAATCATCGTGACATGTTATTTGTATGCCAGTTCTATTAGCCAAGTTTCTTAGGGACATTTATTATGAGTTATCCTAGGAAAATAAGCACCTGTGAATATAAGCTCCATGTAATAAGCCAACCAGTTCTTTTCATTGCGTTTTCAGCTTATCTTTGGTATGATCATTGGAAAGTCTAGATTGCATTATATTTTTTCATTTTGCTGCCCATATGGAAATTAATTTGACTTGCAAACATCACAAATTGAACCCAGTGTAGTAATTAATATGACAGGAAAACAGACCATCACTATTTGCTCAAAATGCAAATACAAAGATACCATCTACTTGGCACAATCTAGTTTGGTCAATGTTTTCCATAGAGATCCCATTGCCTAATTTAAACGAAGAACACATGACCCACATTTAAATGAAGAACAATTATTTATTGAAATTCGATGGTCCAAGTGGCTGGTTATTATCGTATAGCAGCACCACCTGAAAGCATCATATAGCAGCAGCAGCTCATAGCAACTCATCATACAACAGCAGCAGTCTGCAATTCATCATATACCAGCAGCAGCTCATAGCAATTCATCATATAGCAGCAGCAGGAGCAGCTCATAGCAATTCATCAAATAGCAGCAGCAGCTCATAGCAATTCATCATATAGCAGCAGCAGGAGCAGCTTGTAGCAACTCATCATATAGCAGCAACAGCTCATAGCAATTCATCATATAGCAGCATCAGCAGCTCATAGCAACTCATCATACAGCAACAACAGCTCATAGCAATTCATCATATAGCAGCAGCAGGAGCAGCTCATAGCAATGCATCATATAGCAGCAGCAGAATCAGCTCATAGCAATTCATCGTATAGTGGATCAGAATGAAAATTTGGCAAAAAATCAGAGGAGATCCTCACCTTGTTGGATGAGCTCATCCTTCAACAGCACCTCAAGGCCATGGCCTGGGAGGAGGGGAGGGGGAATAAGGTACCTTCTGCCGAAGTGTGGCATCAGCCGTTGTTGTGCAGCGCCTGCCGGAGTAGTCGTTGGACGAACCACAGTGGAGCAGCTGCTGGAGACCATGAGAATGAGGGGCGGCGCCAGAGGGAGGAGCATCCAGGGAGATTTGCCCCTACCCGCCGGCCATGTAGCCTAGCTGGACATAGCATCGTCGAGGACCAGGCCAGATGGGACCAGTGGCGACGGCTCGCTGGAGGAACCCTAGTGCTGCAGGCAGGGGATCGAGGTAGAGGGAAAGGGGAGAGGAGATGCAAGCGGGCAGGGCAATGAATGCTTGCGTGTTTGTTTTTACTTGAGGGTCAGGTGTGACACGGGCGTCAGCAGTTGCATTTTGAGTGTAATATAGGCAGACAACAAAGTCATTTCACTATTCCCCTTCCCTTCAATTTTTAGTGAGGTTCTACCCGAAACACCCCCTCCAAAGCAAAATTAGTTAAGCCCAAGCCCATAACTCAAAAATGACTTCTTTACATCTTTTATGGCTTATTTTGACAATATGCCCTGAAAAGGCGGAATCGAACTGGCCCTTAACCTGCAATTCAATTGTGCGTGCAATGATGAATCACTCCTGCCTACTATCTGTACATTTAGGCATCATCATACATGGCATAACCTAATACATGTGCATTCCATTGTAGAATCTGGAATATGCAATGTTTATGTTAGTTCATACGTTGCACATGATGTTTAAATGCCCCTTAAATCTGGTCAGTCAAGTGATGGTCTTTAAGCCTCCTTCTTTGCTTCTTTTCTTGATATGTAAGATTTGCTCACACATCTGTTCAATTGCTTGTTTGCATCAGCCAGCCATACTAGGACTGTTTGCTTTGATTGCTTGCTGTTCTTGACCTAACACTCTAATAGAGCTTGTCAATGATTTAAACACTAAGGGCTGCTGTAGTGGGGCCTTGTCTAACTCATAGGTGACATAAAGGTTTGGCTGGACACTACAGTAGGCTCTCCAAGAGTACCTGGAGATCCAGTTCGAAGGTATGCCTAGTTTTTACATAGTGCAGACATAGTAAATGCTCATTTCATTGTGTGAAAGTGCAAGAGATGCGGCATGTTTCATTATGTGGTGTTGTTTTGTTATAATCTCTTCCTTTTGTGTTCACAGACTGGAAAGTATGCATATTTATCTTCCAAGGAGACGAGTAACTAGTTTGTGTCACCTTGCAGAGGGGGTGCAATGAAGATAATATTGAGGATTTCCAAGTACAAGATGTTAGGAAGGAGCCTTGCAAGAGAAGTAGGAGCTGCGCTGAGCCTCTTCAACCTGCTAAGGTAAGTCACTGTATGCAACTCAATAGTTCAATTTCTTATTTGTTTCAGGCATAGTTAATTTTCTCTTTTCAATTGCTTTATTTGTCCTCAGTTAATGAGATGCCCAAATAATCATGCCTGATGTTCGGTACTTGTATCACTATTAGTTGACATAATTAAAGGCCTTACCATTTAATTACTCTGCCGAAGTGTGCCTGAAGCTTTGAAGTCTATTAACCAACTATTATTGCATGAGGCTCACAATCTAGTTTATACTACGCTAATGATTGCATAGTTTTGCCTGCTGTAGTATGTTTGTATGAAACCCTCTGCTGTTCATTATGCTCCCTAAGACTTTAATTGAGGCACAGAATGGCCAACTGCTTGCTTACTTATACACAACATGTTGTCTAAATTTGTAACTTGTCTGTGTTTTCGATTGGGCCCCAACATCATGCTCCTCTAGTGAGCTAAGAGGGATTTCTGTATGCAGGCTGCACAGACTATCTTTTTTATAATTTTTAAAATATCACCTGCTTATGCTTCATGATGTGTAACATTTTTTTTGAAAGTGACGTGTAACATTATTGTTAGTCCTGTTTTGCCATGTAGTACAAAATAGTGTCTTGTTCGCTTCACTGTTGTAACTATATTTTTGCCCTAGTCATGTGTACTTACAAAAACATTTTAGGATGAAGTGACATCGACACAAAGATCTGCGAGCAGTGCGGCATGGCCGTTACCGAATGATTATGGATTGGAATTGGAATGTGCTGATGTTCTCGAGCATCAACTAGAGGTGGCAAGACAACATGTACATGATTGTCAACGTATGATCAACAAGTTGAGACTGGACATGCAGGTATTAGATGTAGGAGTCAAAAAAGAATGAAACAAGACACTAAGGTAACCATGAAGGAATTGGAGATTTTGTAGACTGAAATTTGTGCTATCTGAATCCGGCCAATCCTATTTTCTGAAGAGATTATAGTTCAAATGGAGTTAAGTTGATGCGCGTCCATGATGTATGAGCTGTATTTGCCCAGTGTATGTAATTTGTTGTTTGTGTATGCTTTATTATCACCTGTGCCGAACCATAATGCCCAGTGGGTATAATCGGCTGTAATTTCTTTATTGTATAGTGTAGGATTATTCTACCTTTCTATGCCTTGATCTCTTTGTTGTATAGTGTATGCTTTTTAGAGGTGATAGTATTGAGTAGGATAATTCTTTGAATATGCTATATCGTTCAAACGGGGGCCAACTCGCCCGACCATGGCCCTTCACGGGCCGTCGGATCCATGGGCCTTCTACGTCTCGTAGGATCCATGGGCCTTCTACGACTCGTAGGATCCATGGGCCTTCTACGTCTCGTAGGATCCATGGGCCTTGTACGTCTCGTAGGATCCATGGGCCTTCTACGTCTCGTAGGATCCATGGGCCTTCTACGTCTCATAGGATCCATGGGCCGCCGACTCATTTATGGGTCTTGTACGAGCCTTTAATGGGCCATAGACGGGCCTTTAATGGAAATCGTACGTTTTATGGGCTGACCATAACGGGCCGTTAATAGGCCGTATTTGGTGATGCTATGAAAATGGCCCAACAGACTAACGGTCCACAAACGGGCCGACTGTAACGACAGGCTGAATTTGGCCCACAAGCAGAAAATGACAGTAACGGGCCGTAAGTAACCGAATGCTGCAAATGAGCCCAAGAATAAATGGGCCCTCAGAAGGCCGAAAGTTAACTTGGGCTGGAAACGGCCCAACGGAATAACGGGCCGTTAATGGGTATAAAGTGATACACTGTTCATTACGGGCCAGTTTCACCACGGGTCGTTAATGGGTGTAAAGTAATATACTGTTCATTACGGGCCAGTTTCAGCACGGGCCGCTAATGGGCCAAGAGTTACAAAGGGCCTCATATGGGCCGAAAGACGTCATGGGCTATACATGGGCCAGAAGTGAAAACAGGCTGGAATCATATTGGATGGCCCAGATGACGCTACTGGGCCTAATTCGGATAGGGCGTAACGGGCCTTGGGTTAGCGGGCTGTAAATGGGCTATATGCGAATAGGCCGTTAACAGGCTTTCCATGGGCCGGCCCGCCAGCTTTTGACCAAGTCAAACGGGCCGGCCTTTTCACAGGAATGGGCCACTGTTGGGCCATGCCACGTGTCGACGTATCATAGGCGCCTTCTGTCCAGTGAGTGGATGACATCTGTCCCAACAATGAGCCGACACGTGTTTCCTCTAGCCAATGATTATTTTACACGTGGAAAATCCCCATTGGTCGGGGCTGTTAACGGGTTATCGGATCCAAAACCCGACCCGATAGCTTAACGGCGTTCCGTTACGGTGGATGCCACGTGTCGGTCACCCTTGACGAAAGCACTTCTGTGACGCGCGATTTATCGTCATGGAAGTGGACACTTCCGTGATGATAATTTTGGTAATGTCATGGAACACTTCTACGACAGCACAGGTATGACTATCTTGATTCTGTCATAAATTTGTCATGGATGTACATGCATGACAAAAAACGCGACCTACTGTGACAAACACGTATCATCACGGAAGTGTATTTTTTTGTAGTGATGGCAGCTGTCATGCTATTGATTTGATGTTTCCAGCCAGATAACTCGTCAGTCACCGGCTTTAGAGTAGCTTCAGCATCTTCCGCTCTTTTTAACAGAGCAGCCTTCTCGGTGTCCCAGCCGGTTCTCTCAGTGTTGAAGTCCCTTTTTAACCTTTCAATCTCTTCTAAGGTGGTTTTCAGCTCTGATTTGGCCTTTGAAGTCTCTGATTGTTGGGATTGGATGTTTTGCCGCAGATCGGTGACTTGAGATTCCTTCATATTCAATTCAGTCTGCCATATACAAAGACAGGCGGTATGTGGTTATGATAATCATCTTATTTGAAGTCCCAAGCATAATACAAGTATTTTACTTGGCACTTGGAGGCTAATGTACATTGCTCTTTTGAAGACAAATCTTTAATGACCCGGCTAAGTTTCTTCAACTAAAGCCGGCTCATGGGGGCTAGGTATTTGGATTTGTTCATAAATATGGTGATAAGTCCCGGCTTAGCTATGCAGCTTAAGCCGGCCCTTGGGGGCTACATATGCAAAATTGCGCACTACAATTTGAAGTCCCAGCTTAACCTTCCAGTTTAAGCCGGCCCTTGGGGGCTGCTCGTTTTGATTCAGTAGAGTTAACAATTGCTATGGAATAGTTACAAGATCAAAGATGCTATCTAAGTCTACAGCATATTCAATTCTTTCATATTCAGTAGACTTGGCAGCTGACAGATATGTACTTATATGAGAAGGTTTTGTTAGTGCTTACCTCAAAGTGCTCCTTCATGAGGTTAACCAGGCCGGCTTCAAAGTCACGGCTGGTGTGAAGGTGGTTTAGGCAACCCGCATGAATCTCATGAGCCTTGAACTGGGCGCAACTCTCCAAATCAAGCTTCCATTTGCCCTTTTCAGCAGCTGAAAATTCTTCCTTGGCACTATGCTTTGATAAGACAGTGGGGGTTACCCAGCTCTGCATAACCAGTCCCGATGACGATAACATCTTCAGCCTCTTTTTTAGCAGGCTTAATGGGACTTGGCGGCTTATCATTGGCCGGGTTAACATCCACAGAGTCCATTAGGACATTGTGCTCTTCTGGCGGCGGATCACCAATAGCTGCTTCAGAAGTTTGATGCAAAGACATTGTCTGCTTTTCCAGGTCAGCAACCTTGGGATCTTCAGCCGCTTATTCACCTTCAGCTTCTTGCTGGGCTTGGCTATAGCACTGAAAATAAGACACATGATGGGATTAATATATCAATTAAGTAAGTGTTAAGGCAAACAAACTTAATGTTCCCACCCGGGAACGGTTCTGAAAAGAGGAATCTGAGTTCCAGTTGAGTCATCGGAAGAAGAGTGAGAAGTTCCCTGATAGTTTGAATCAGAAGGGTTAAGGGGTTGTCGAATAAGGCTCGCCTTTGGAAAAGCTAAGTCAGAAATCTGTGAAACCTCAGCTCGGCGCTTGCGAGGAGCCGACATGTTGGGTAAGCCGGAGGAGAGAATCCCACCGCCACTGTTCCGGGTTGTGCGGCGAACTTCATGTTGTCGCTTCTTCAAAATAAAGTTGGGATCCAAGTAAGCTAAAGGGTGAGAAAACCTTACTTTCCGGCTCGCTTGACGAACTTTCTGTCTTGGCAGAGGTTTTGAGTCGGAGGAAAGGATAGTTACCTCTTCACCATCTGCATGGCTGGCCTCCGCGTCATCCTGATAGTAGTCAACGTCAATAAGATGAACAAAGAAAGAGCCAAGGGAGTCAAGTTCTACGTCCGACTCATCATCCATAGTAAAACAGATCAATTGCATCTGCCTTCTTTTTGGCAGGCTTCTTGGAGACCTTGATCTTGTTTCTGACCTTCTTGGCCGACTTATCCTGCAATTTCTTGCTCCAAGAGGGGGAATCAGCCTGCAGAAATCAAGTAATGATGAGAAGACAGAGTGAGAAATAACGAGTTTGCAAAAATGGCTCGAAAAATACTTACAGCTGGCGGCTTGTTGAGGGTGCAGAAGGGGTTCAGCCCCACTTTACTGCAAGTTTCTAAACTCTCATTGAGCAAAGTCTTGGTCATATCATTGATCTGTTTATCATCCTGATGGATTGGAGAATAACAAGGCAGATCTTTAACATCACCGGTATACTCACACATTAAGCCGGACCGGCGGCTTTAGGGCAAGATTCTCCATGCTACCCAACAACGAACCAGATCAACTCCAGTCAAACCATTGGCCATCAAGGCTCTAATCTTTGAAAAAATGGGCATATATTTGGCCCATTCTTTTGTGCTGATCCGTTCTGGGAGAGGATGCTTGTTGCTAAGCCGGTTTTCATGATAACCCGACAGAGGATTTTTGCCTTCTGGAGAGGTGTCTTTGCAGTAGAACCAAGTCTGGTTCCAGTCCTTAGGATGGCTGGGAGGTGCGGCAGCAGGAAACGTGGATTCTTTCCGCCTCTGAATTGAAATGCCACCTAGTTCTAAGTTGGGCCCGTCCGTGAACTCGGTCTGGCGATTTAGGTAATAGAATTCCCTGAACAATTCTACAGTGGGCTCCTATTGAAGATACACTTCGCAAAAGACTTGGAAGTTGCAGATGTTTGAAACAAAGTTGGGCCCAATATCCTGCAGATGTAGTTGGAAGAAATGCAGCACATCATGAAAGAATTTTGAGCCAGGCGGAGTCAACCCCTGGAGCATATGATCAGTAAAAACTACAACTTCGCCTTCTTTTGGGTCAGGGGTGGTCTCGTCTCCTGGGACTCTCTAGTGGATAACATTCTTTGCGGCTAAGACGCCCACCTGAACATGTTTCGTTCAGCGTCGGCTCGGTAACCCGGGAGGCGACCCAGTTGAATGAAGTAAGAGCTTTGGTCATTTTGTTGATGAAAGCCTAGAAAGGAAAATATTGCTAGATTAAGGTTATGCTGTTAAGACGTTCGGTGATCAACAAGTAAAAGGGTTACGCAAGGCCAATTCATATGTAGAGAATACGTGCTATGGACATTGGCATGATTAAACCGGAAGATGATGACGGGTTATACAGATTCTGAACATATACTAACGGCTTAAAGAAGGGCTAATGGTGTCTGGCGGGTTACGGCCTATCTCATAAGCCGCCCGCACGACCGTAGTTCACAAGTATCTGTAGAGCTATGAGTGAAAATTTTGCTAAGTACAGAACAAACAGGTTTCACAGTTCAGTTCTATTATTTTGGATCTACAGCAGTTCAGAAAATAAAATAAATTCTAAACCTAATGTGGCGGCAGCAGAGGGACTCGTGTGATCAGATGAGATCTTGTACAGAGGGGGTATCTTATGCGATTGGAAACGGATGCTAAAACTACTACCGCATAACTTCAGTATTGTGTTCAGATCCAACTACGCGATCTAAAGAGGAAAATGAAGAACGGTGAAGAGCTCCGTGAACTAAGCAAACCCTAGTGCAGATCTGATGTGAAGCAAAAGGGGTACCTGTTGATGCTGATGAACAACGGAAATGCACCGCGTCTCTCTGGTTCGTTCAGGTCGATGCAGTGGCCGGAGTTGATGACGCTGGAGGAAGACGGCGGCGGCGGAGCTCGGGTCTGCAGAGGCGTCGCAAGGAGGAAGATGAAGACGAGGAGGCAGGGGTAAAAAGTGAAAGGAAAGACCCCCGTCCTTATTTAAAGTGATTAGATGGCATGCGTGGGAATCGAGGAGACCGAAAAATGATCATGTGGCTACATGGACGCCTCAATTTTCGGGAGGTCCATTAAGATAAGGATCTGTTGAGATGTCCCGGGTTTTATGCGAAGTTAATGCGCATGATGTCATGGCGGGTTACCGCGGTTCTGTGATGTGACGTCATGGCGGGTTACAGCGAGACGTCGAAGAATTGATGATGGAAGATTCTGCTAAGTCAGTGTGAAGATTGGTGTGAACATGTTCAAATCAACCTGGGGCCTAATGTTGGGGAAATGACTACTAGATATGACCCGCCCAGGAGGGGCCGGGTCATGCCATTGGCGACTTAAAGATGAAGAGGCCCATTAAGGTCCAAGAAGATATGAATATGGCGGTTCAAGAGACAAGCTTATTGAAGGCCCAAGACCCAGAGGTGACTTGAGGCCCAAAGGGATGAGCCGCCATATGTTTAACTTGTATTGTAAGGCAAGCTTAGTTAGAACTGAGCCGGTCACGTTTGTATGAGCCGGCCGGGACTCTGTAAGCCGTCGGGCATCAACCTGTATATAAAGGGGTGACCCGGCGGCAGGTTAACTCAAGAAACAACTGATCGAGAACTAGGTCAAGCGTATTCGCTCCCTAGTAATCGAAACCCAAGCAATACAACCTAAAGCAGGAGTAGGCTTTTACCTCGTTGAGAGGGGCCAAACATGGGTAAACTCTCTGTGTCCTTTGTCCCGTTTAACCCCTTCAAGCAAACCTAGTTGCGATGGCTCCACACCTAAGTCATTTTGCTAGGGCATCTGCCGTGTTAAGTCCACAACAGTTTCAGAAGAAAATAGCCACGCAGCCATGAGGGTGAGCCAGGATGTCACCCATGGGGCCTACGTGGACGGCCTAGCCCCTGGCCGCGAGGTCTCTGAAATAATCTCGAGAAAATATATCTTGCAAATTTGAAGTCAATTGTCATCGGTATGATAATGGCTACTATCCTCCAGACGACATCTACCCCTCAGGGTCCTTATTTGTCAAGAAATTCAAGTGTTGAAGGCAAGAAGAGAGATCACTATATCATGGTTCAGGAATCCATGGTAAAAGGTGTTTAGAGAGTTTTGGGTTGTCGCGAGCTCGCTTTTCCACTGCCCATGGACCTGATGCACATTGAGACAAGACATAGTGTGGGTCATGACATGTTATGTGATCTTGCACAACATAATCATGGAGAATGAGAGAGGCCAACCGATCAACTTGGATTTTGAGTCAGAGATCTTATCACTTCTCAATGCATGTTTCCTGAAGTGCATCAACATATCCAAGACCGTCAAGGTCATCTCCAACTACAAGAAGACCTCATTGAGCACTAGAGACAACCTCTTGGGGAATAAATCTTTCGTGGGCACTTGAAGCTTCTCCACGCTCCAAGTTGGAGGCCGAGCAGGCGGCGCGTGAGCAGGTGGCTCGCGACCGTGAGGCGTGGGCGGCTGGCCCAGAGTGGCTCCAGCGTGACGAGCGCGAGCGGTCGCAGCCTGGATCTGGCCTTCTGGGGTCTGGATAGTGTTGCGGGGCCATCGCCGCCGGATCCCTGGGAGGTTGCGGCGTCGGGCGGGGCTGGTGGCTCCTCCTCCTCGGGGCCGCGCCTGGCTCCTGCTTTTGGTCGGGGTTCGGTGGCTCCGCTGCGGCAGCCTCCTCGTCCCTCTGGTGCTGGGCCGGCTCCTGTCCGCCTCTGCGCGTGTTCTCTAGCCCTGCTCCCATGCAATTCAAGGCGCGTCCTCCTCATGCCCCTTCCCCTGGATCCTCTTTGATGGGGCTGGGGGATGGCATCCTTCCCCCTCCTCCGCCCCTCCTCCTCGCCAAGGTGCCAGTGCTCCGAGCAACCCCTCCGCTCTCACATGCTTCGCTTGTCACCAACCTGGCCACTTCCAATCAAGGTGTTTCAACCCTCCATTCTGTCTGATCCGTCAATCTGAAGGACACCTCACTGTTGACTGTCAAAACCGCATGAAACCCCCGACTTTTGTTCACTTTGGGACGGGCCTCCCCGGATGTTCTTTCTTTGCTCTGGATAGTGAGCTCCCACTGGTGGTTGCAGCCCCATCTCTCTCCAATGTTGGCATTATTATGGTTCAGGGCCAAAAGATTTCACCTTAGACTTTGCTGGAAGGGCTCCGGATCTGGGATGAGGGGGATTGGGACTGGCAAGTGAACCAGCTCTCGGGTTTTGAGTTTGCGGTGGTCTTCCCCTCCAAGGATTGTCTGTGTATGAATTCCTCCTACACCAGCTTCACTCTCCCCTTCAACCAGCTAGTGGTGTCCGTCAAAGCTGCGACTTGTGGTGTTAAAGCGGTAGAACCGCTCTCTCAGGTTTGGGTGCTAGTTGATGATGTCCCGGCCGGTTTGTGTTCGGTCCCGTTTTTTATGGCTTTCGGTGTTCTAATTGGTAAACCTGTGGAGGTGGATGCTGAGTCCTTGGATAAGATTGGCCCGGTGCGGCTCAAGGTTTGGTGTGTGGATCATGTGTGTGTCCGAGGTGCTATTGATGTCTTCCCATCTTCTGATGGCGTGTGTGTTGGCGTCCTGGGAACGGGGGTACCCAGACTTGCCTACCTGCAGCCCATGGCGTGGCTCCGTCAACGGCCTGGTACGACCCAACTTCAGCAACAACAACTCAAGACCCTCGCGAGGCGGACGACGCCAAGACCTCCATGAGGGGCGGCTTCCCTAGGCTGGCTCCCGAGGAGCGGAGATATCAATGCATGCTACACCTTGCGAGGTTCACCTGACGTGAGCCATGACGACCAAGGCTAGGCGGACGCCAGCGGGTGCAGTGTACCAGTTTCCCCTTTGGTGCTAAGGAGGCAAGTGCAGGCGCGGGGTCCCGAGGAATCAAGCAAAGGTTTCCATATCAGTGCAACGAGACCAAGACCGCCAGGGCGGCAGGATGGAGGTCATCGCGGAGCCCACTGTAGCGTCACCACCAGAGGCTTTTGCAAGCGAAGACTACTTTTGTCAGGATAACTTGTACTAGTTGTCTCCCTTCGAATTTGGCCGTTGTGGGATCCCTTCCCACCTATATTTGGGAAGAGGACCAAGGCCGCTATAAATAGGACTTAGCCACCACCATAGAGGGGACGGATCGATTCCACCCTGACCACATCTCCAGCTCATCGAGCTCAAGAACACCTCACCTCCTGAGACAGTTCTACCACTGTACTAGTTCATCCTCAGCCCTTTGAGGCAAACCACCACAAAGATGGAGTAGGGTATTACACCGCGAGGTGGCCCGAACCAGGATAAACTGCCGTGTCCCTTGTCCCTTTGGTTCGTCGAGCTAGGCCGTGGAATCGTTTAGCAAGTGATACGTCCATTTTGCGTCATGCTTTTATATTGATATTTATTGCATTATGGGCTGTTATTACACATTATGTCACAATACTTATGCCTATTCTCTCTTATTTTACAAGGTTTGCATAAAGAGGGAGAATGCCGACAGCTGGAATTCTGGGCTGGAAAAGGAGCAAATATTAGAGACCTATTCTGCACAACTCCAAAAGTCTTGAAACTCCACGGAAGTTATTTTTGGAAACAATAAAAAATACTGAGCGAAGAAAATACCAGAGGGGACCCACACCCTGGGCACGAGGGTGGGGGGGGCGCGCCCTACCCCCTGGGCGCGCCCCCTGCCTCATGGGCCCCTGGTGGCCCTCCGGTGCCCATCTTCTGCTATACGAAGTCTTTCGTCCGAGAAAAAAATCATAAGCAAGCTTTCGGGACGAGACTCCGCCGCCACGAGGCGGAACCAATCTAGGGCTCTGGCGGAGCTGTTCTGCCGGAGACACTTCCCTCCGGGAGGGGGAAATCATCGCCATCGTCATCACCAACGCTCCTCTTATCGGGAGGGGGCCAATCTCCATCAACGTCTTCACCAACACCATCTCCTCTCAAACCCTAGTTCATCTCTTGTATCCAATTCTTGTCTCTAAGTCTGGGATTGGTACCTGTAGGTTGCTAGTAGTGTTGATTACTCCTTGTAGTTGATGCTAGTTGGTTTATTTGGTGGAAGATCATATGTTCAGATCCTTTATGCATATTAATACCCCTCTGATTATGAACATGAATATGCTTTGTGAGTAGTTACGTTTGTTCCTGAGGACATAGGAGAAGTCTCGCTATTAGTAGTCATGTGAATTTGGTATTCGTTCGATATTTTGATGAGATGTATGTTGTCTCTCCTCTAGTGGTATTATGTGAACGTCGGCTACATGACACTTCACCATTATTTGGTCCTAGAGGAAGGCATTGGGAAGTAATAAGTAGATGATGGGTTGCTAGAGTGACAGAAGCTTAAACCCTAGTTTATGCGTTGCTTCGTAAGGGGCTGATTTGGATCCATATGTTTCATGCTATGGTTAGGTTTACCTTAATACTTCTTTTGTAGTTGCGGATGCTTGCAATAGGAGTTAATCATAATTGGGATGCTTGTCCAAGTAAGGACAACACCCAAGCACAGGTGCACCCACATATCAAATTATCAAAGTACCAAACGCGAATCATATGAACGTGATGAAAACTAGCTTGACGATAATTCCCATGTGTCCTCGGGAGCCCTTTTCTCTATATAAGAGTTTGTCCAGGCTTGTCCTTTGCTACAAAAAGGATTGGGCCACCTTGCTGCACTTTATTTACTTTTGTTACTTGTTACCCGTTACAAATTATCTTATCACAAAACTATCTGTTACCTATAATTTCAGTGCTTGCAGAGAATACCTTGCTGAATACCGCTTATCATTTCCTTCTGCTCCTCGTTGGGTTCGACACTCTTACTTATCGAAAGGACTACGATAGATCCCCTATACTTGTGGGTCATCAAGACTCTTTTCTGGCGCCGTTGCCGGGGAGTGAAGCGCCTTTGGTAGGTGGAATTTGGTAAGGAAAAATTTATATAGTGTGCTAAAATTTACTGTCACTTGTTACTATGGAAAGTAATCCTCTGAGGGGCTTGTTCGGGGTATCTTCACCCCGACCAGTAGAGCAAAGAGTTGCTCCTCAACCTACTGAACCTACTGAAAATGAAAATGTCTAATTTGAAATTCCTTCGGGTATGATAGAAAAACTGCTAGCTAACCCTTTTGCAGGAGATGGAACATTACATCCTGATGAGCACCTAATATATGTGGATGAAGTTTGTGGATTATTTAAGCTTGCAGGTATGCCCGATGATGTTATCAAGAAGAAGGTCTTCTCTTTATCTTTGAAGGGAGATGCATTGACATGGTATAGGCTATGTGATGATATGGGATCATGGGACTATAAGCGATTGAAATTGGAATTTCATCAAAAGTTTTATCCTATGCATCTTGTTCATCGTGATCGTAATTATATATATAATTTTTGGCCTCGCGAAGGAGAAAGCATCACTCAAGCTTGGGGGAGGCTTAAGTCAATGTTATATTCATGCCCCAATCATGAGCTCTCAAGAGAAATGATTATTCAAAAAATTTATGCTCGGCTTTCTGACAACAATCGCACCATGCTCGATACTTCTTGTACTGGCTCTTTTATGATGAAGACCATTGAATTCAAATGGGATTTATTGGAAAGAATTAAACGCAACTCTGAAGATTGGGACCTCGAGGAAGGTAAGGAGTCAGGTATAACACCTAAGTTTGATTGTGTTAAATCTTTTATGGATACCGATGTTTTCCGTAAATTTAGCACTAAATATGGACTTGACTCTGAGATAGTAGCTTCTTTTTTGTGAATCCTTTGCTACTCATGTTGATCTCCCTAAGGAGAAGTGGTTTAAATATCATCCTCCCATAGAAGTAAAAGTAGTTGCACCTATTAAAGTTGAAGAAAAGACTATCACTTATAATGATCCTATTGTTCATACTGCTTATGTTGAGAAACCACCTTTCCCTGTTAGAATAAAGGATCATGCTAAAGCTTCACTATGGTTCGTAAAAGTAATATTAGAACTTATACACCTCCTGAGCAAGTTAAAGTTGAACCTAATATTGCTATTGTTAAAGATCTCTTGGCTGATAATATTGATGGGCATGTTATTTATTTCTATGATGAAACTGCTAGAATTGCTAAACCTGGTGCTAAAGATAAACATAGACCTGTAGTAGGCATGCCTGTTATTTCTGTTAAAATAGGAGATCATTGCTATCATGGCTTGTGTGATATGGGTGCTAGTGCTAGTGCAATACCTATTGACTTATACAAAGAAATTATGCATGATATTGCACCCGCTGAGTTAGAAGAAATTGATGTCACCATTAAGCTTGCCAATAGAAATACTATTTCACCAATTGGGATTGTTAGAGATGTTGAAGTATTGTGTGGGAAAACTAAATATCCAGCTGATTTCCTTGTTCTTGGTTCCCCACAAGATAGCTTTTGTCCCATTATATTTGGTAGACCCTTCTTAAACACTGTTAATGCTAAGATAGACTGCGAAAAGGATGTTGTTACTATTGGTCTTGGTGATATGTCTCATGAGTTTAATTTTTCTAAATTTCGTAGACAACACCGTGAAGAGGAATTGCCTAGTAAGGATGAAATTATTGGTCTTGATTCTATTGCTGTGCCTCCTAATGATCCTTTAGAAAAATATTTGCTAGACCAAGAAAATGATATGTTTATGAATGAAAGAAGGGAAATAGATGAAGTATTCTTTAAACAGGGACCTATTCTCAAACACAACTTGCCTGTTGAAATCCTAGGGGGTCCTCCTCCACCAAAGGGTGATCCCGTGTTTGAGCTTAAACCATTGCCTGATACTCTTAAATATTCTTATCTTGATGAAAAGAAGATATATCCTGTTATTATTAGTGCTAACCTTTCAGAGAAGGAGGAAGAAAAATTATTGAAAACTCTAAAGAAGCACCGAGCTGCTATTGGATATACTCTTGATGATCTTAAGGGCATTAGTCCCACTCTATGCCAACACAAAATAAATTTGGAGAAAGATGCCAAACCAGTTATTGATCATCAACGACGGCTGAATCCTAAGATGAAAGAAGTGGTAAGAAAGGAAATACTAAAGCTCCTTGAGGCAGGTATAATTTATCCTGTTGCTAATAGTCAGTGGGTAAGTCCTGTCCATTGTGTCCCTAAGAAGGGAGGTATTACTGTCGTTCCTAATGATAAAGATGAATTGATTCCGCAAAGAATTATTATAGGTTATAGGATGGTAATTGATTTTTGCAAATTAAATAGAGCTACTAAAAAGGATCGTTACCCCTTACCTTTTATTGATCAAATGCTAAAAGATTATCCAAACATACACATTTTCGCTTTCTAGATGGTTATTCTGGTTTCTCTCAAATACCTGTGTCAGCTGATGATCAAGCTAAGACCACTTTTACTTGCCTTTCGGTACTTTTGCTTATAGACGTATGCCTTTTGGTTTATGTAATGCACCTGCTACCTTTCAAAGATGCATGATGGCTATATTCTCTGATTTTTGTGAAAAGATTTGTGAGGTTTTCATGGACGATTTCTCCGTCTATAGATCCTCTTTTGATGATTGCTTGAGCAACCTTGATCAAGTTTTGAAGAGATGTGAAGAAACTAACCTTGTCTTGAATTGGGAGAAGTGCCACTTTATGGTTAATGAAGGTATTGTCTTGGGGCATAAAATTTCTGAAAGAGGTATCGAAGTTGATAAAGCTAAAGGTAATGCTATTGAAAAGATGCCATGTCCCAAGGACATCAAAGGTATAAGAAGTTTCCTTGGTCACGCCGGGTTCTATAGGAGGTTCATTAAGGACTTCTCGAAAATCTCTCGGCCTTTGACTAATCTATTACAAAAAGATATACCTTTCGTTTTCGATGATGATTGTGTAGAAGCATTTGGAATACTTAAGAAAGCATTGATATCTGCACCTATTGTTCAGCCACCTGATTGGAATTTACCTTTTGAAATTATGTGCGATGCTAGTGATTATGCCATAGGTGCTGTTCTAGGACAAAGAGTTGATAAGAAATTAAATGTTATTCAATATGCTAGTAATACTCTAGACAATGCCCAGAGAAATTATGCTACTATTGAAAAAGAATTCTTAGCAATTGTATTTGCTTGTGATAAGTTCAGGCCTTATATTGTTGATTCTAAAGTAACTATTCACACTGATCATGCTGCTATTAAATATCTTATGGAAAAGAAAGATGCTAAACCTAGACTTATTAGATGGGTTCTCTTGCTACAAGAATTTGATTTGCATATTATTGATAGAAACGGAGCTGAGAACCCCGTTGCAGACAACTTGTCTAGGTTAGAAAATGTTCTTGATGACCCACTACCTATTGGTGATAGATTTCCTGATGAACAATTAAATGTCATAAATGCTTCACGTACTGCTCCGTGGTATGCTGATTATGCTAATTACATTGTTGCTAAATTTATACCACCTAGTTTCACATACCAGCAAAAGAAAAGGTTTTTCTATGATTTGAGACATTATTTCTCGGATGACCCACATCTTTATAAAGAAGGAGTAGATGGTGTCATTAGACGTTGTGTACCTGAGCATGAACAGGAACAGATCCTACGCAAGTGTCACTCCGAGTCTTATGGAGGACACCACGCTGGAGATAGAACTGCACATAAGGTATTGCAATCCGGTTTTTATTGGCCTACTCTCTTCAAGGATGCCCGTAAGTTTGTCTTATCTTGTGATGAATGTCAAAGAATTGGTAATATTAGTAGACGTCAAGAAATGCCTATGAATTATTCACTTGTTATTGAACCATTTGATGTTTGGGGCTTTGATTATATGAGACCGTTTCCTGCCTCTAATGGATATACACATATTTTAGTTGCTGCTGATTACGTTACTAAGTGGGTAGAAGCTATTCCAACTAGTAGTGCTGATCATAACACCTCTATTAAGATGCTTAAAGAAGTTATTTTTCCGAGGTTTGGAGTCCCTAGATATTTAATGAGTGATGGTGGTTCACATTTTATTCATGGCGCCTTTCGTAAAATGCTTGCTAAGTATGATGTTAATCATAGAATTGCATCTCCTTATCACCCACAGTCTAGTGGTCAAGTAGAATTGAGTAATAGAGAACTCAAATTAATTTTGCGAAAGACTGTTAATAGATCTAGAAAGAATTGGTCCAAGAAACTTGATGATACATTATGGGCCTATAGAACTGCTTATAAAAATCCTATGGGTATGTTTCCGTATAAAATGGTTTATGGAAAAGCATGTCATTTACCTCTCGAACTAGAACATAAGGCATATTGGGCTATTAAAGAACTCAATTATGATTTCAAACTTGCCGGTGAGAAGAGGTTATTTGACATAAGCTCACTTGATGAATGGAGAACCCAAGCCTATGAGAATGCCAATTTGTTTAAAGAAAAAGTTAAAAGATGGCATGCCAAAAGGATACAAAAGCGTGAGTTTAATGTAGGTGATTATGTATTGCTATACAACTCTCGTTTAAGATTTTTTGCAAGAAAACTTCTCTCTAAATGGGAAGGTCCTTACGTTATCGAGGAGGTCTATCGTTTTGGTGCCATAAAAATTAACAACTTCGAAGGCACAAATCCGAAGGTGGTGAACGGTCAAAGAATCAAGCACTATATCTCAGGTAATCCTATAAATGTTGAAACTAATGTTATTGAAACCGTGACACCGGAGGAATACATAAGAGACACTTTCCAGAACGTTTCAGACTCCAAAAAGGAATAGGTAGGTGGTACGGTAAGTAAACCGACTCCAAAACAGTTCTAATGGCAATTTTTCTTCGTTTTGGAATATTTAGAAAAATAGAAAAATAAGAAGCAGTCCGGGAAGGACACGAGGGCTCCACGAGGGTGGAGGGCGCGCCCCCTACCTCGTGGGCACCTCGTGCGCTCTCCGGACTCCGTTTTCTTGCACGATACGTATTTTGGTCGGTAAAAATTCATTATATAATCTCCCGAAGGTTTTGACTCCTGTATCACACAAATATCCTCTGTTTTCGTTTCGAGCTATTTTTCTGACAGATCTAGATCATCATGACGTCTCCAAGTGCCCCCAAGGACAAGTTCTTCGAGAAGGTCATCAACCCCTACCTCGCGGAGGTGCTGTAACACCCTCAAACCATTGAGATGCGTGATGGGTTGCTGCACATCCGCGATGTGGAGGGATCGAGGAGGACCGGAAGCGTGGAGACGAGGCTCGAAGCAATGGAGCAACAAGTTTTCAAGTGCCAAGGGATGGTGGAAGGTGGACTCAACGCCAACCACATGATGATCATGGAGTTCACCAACAACCACAAGCTGGATGCCAATAACATTGGGGAAACCATCTTCAAGCTTCACGAGAAGATCGAGCATCTCCAAGCCCAAATCTATGACCTGCAAAACCAAAACTGTGAGTATGAATATAGATTCAAGAGGATGAGTTTGGCTGCAGATTTGAGGATCCCGGAGACTCGATCATCCTTCTATGATGGTCAACCTATGCCTTGGAAGATGGACGACAAGCCCACATCATCAACAACTCCACCATCTTCTTCACCAGCAAAGGAGATATAATCACATGGGTATGGGCACTCCCCTTGGCAA
Organism: Triticum aestivum; assembly: GCF_018294505.1. Classification (NCBI taxonomy): domain Eukaryota; kingdom Viridiplantae; phylum Streptophyta; class Magnoliopsida; order Poales; family Poaceae; genus Triticum; species Triticum aestivum. The sequence continues at coordinate 116,595,513 of NC_057805.1, forward strand.
CCGCCAAGCTTGGGGGAGGTGCCCCGGTATCGTATCACCATCACACTCCTATCTTTACCTTTTTTTCTTAGTTCGATCCTTTTAGTAATATCTTGATCTTGTAGAATAAAATTTTGGTATGATCTAGTTTTGAGTTTTGCTTTATGATCCCTCTATGTAATCGAGTCCATGAGCTATATAATAAAGATTAGTGTTGAGTCAAGGGCTTGATTATTTTGCCATGATCTTGAGGGAATAAAAGAAAAGAGAAAAGAATAAAAAGAAATGAAGAGATCATATTGACCTTATGGAGAGTAATGACTTCACATAGAAGGAGTATGATGATTAAAAGTTTAAACCCTTGTTTATGCGTTGCTTCGTAAGGGGCTGATTTGGATCCATATGTTTCATGCTATGGTTAGGTTTACCTTAATACTTCTTTTGTAGTTGCGGATGCTTGCAATAGGAGTTAATCATAAGTGGGATGCTTGTCCAAGTAAGGACAGCACCCAAGCACCGGTCCACCCACATATCAAATTATCAAAGTACCGAACGCGAATCATATGAACATGATGAAAACTAGCTTGACGATAATTCCCATGTGTCCTCGGGAGCCCTTTTCTCTATATAAGAGTTTGTCCAGGCTTGTCCTTTGCTACAAAAAGGATTGGGCCACCTTGCTGCACTTTATTTACTTTTGTTACTTGTTACCCGTTACAAATTATCTTATCACAAAACTATCTGTTACCTATAATTTCAGTGCTTGCAGAGAATACCTTGCTAAAAACCGCTTATCATTTCCTTCTGCTCCTCGTTGGGTTCGACACTCTTACTTATCGAAAGGACTACGATAGATCCCCTATACTTGTGGGTCATCAGCAAGCAGACTGGGGAGAGAGAGTTCTTTGCACGCACCCTAGAGTTTGAACCTCTCAAGGGTCTGCGGAACCCTGAATCCGACATTTGGCGCGCCAGGTAGGGGTGCGTTGAAGCTTCGCCTCTCTGTCCGCTTTGCCTCTCCGTCCGCTTCGCTTCTCCGTTCAGCTCTCATGGCGAGCACCGCTCCTTCGGCCGGACCGACGAGCGGGCACGGAGGCGCTATGGGGCTCCGGGCCTTCGCCCCCGCCTTGCGACAGGTGCAGTGGCCACTCAAGTTCAAGCCAGAGATGCCACCTTGCTATGATGGTGTGGCAGACCCAGCAGCCTTCCTCCAGGCGTACGAGGAGGCCATTCGGGTAGCCGGAGGCGATGACAAGGTCATGGCCAACTGGTTTCCCATGACCCTCTCCGGCGTGTCGCGCACCTGGCTGCTCAACCTGCTGGGATCCTATGTGGCCTCCTGGGAGGAACTGCGTAGTCTCTTTGTCGCGCGCTTCACGGCACCGGCTGTCGGGGAAACGACACCTATGGGATCACTGGAATCCCTTCTACAGTTGGCGGGCGCGGGGTTGTGAGAAGAGCGGGTTTAGGAGCTAGCACAAAGATCGTTTACCCAGGTTCGGGCCGCGAGGATGCGTAATACCCTAGTCCTGCTTTGGTGTGTATTTCAGAGTGTTCTTGAGCTCTCGAACTAGCTACGGTGGCTGCGTAGTTCCAAAAAGCCGAATCCCTTTCCAGTATGCCTTGGGCTCCTTTTATAGTCGAAAAGGGGTTGCCACAGTGGCACACAGGAGGTGGAAAGGTGTACAGTGCGCGAGCTTATCGCCCGGCATTATGGGACAGAGCGCATTAAATGCGCTACTCAGGTGTCCATTAGCTTTATCAAGGACAGGAACAAGGCCCGTCCCGTCCGTCGCCGCTCTGCCTCGCTTCGACACGTGCCCAGGCCAGCGATGTGCGCAGCGCCATGTAGGCAGGAAGGCTGCTGAGGTGACGCGGTAGCAGGGCCTTCACGAAGATCTACATGCCACCACGCAGGTGCTTGCTGAGTCGGTGTAGAGGCCGCCCGTCGCCACGCAGGTGCCTGCCCAGCTGGTTGAGCTAACAACTGCTTGGGGACGATGGTGGAGTCTTGGCAGGCGCGGGCCTGGCTGTGGCCCTGCTGATGCCCTCGGCAAGGGTCTTGTCGTGGCGCTGCAGTCATCCCCGGCAAGGCGCTTGCTGAGGGTCTTGTGGATTTCCTCGGCTAGGATCCCGCCGAGGGTCGCCGTCTTCTGGTCCTCATCTGATCTTGTGTATTTATGATCTTGACAAAGATCTGCATGCCACCACAGAGGTGCCTCTCGAGCCCTGGTTCCAATGTAGTTGTTGACGGCGTTTGGAACCTTTGGGCTCAATGGTGGCTCGCTCTGCTGGCGTTGGGCAAGTTGCCCCGGCAAGGGTCTTGCCGGGGCCGTGGAGGCCGCCCCGGCAAGGGTCTTGCCGGGGTAGTCCACCTCGCCCCTTTGCTCTTTTATGCTTCTGGTCTCGACGTTGCTTTGTTTGCCTTGTGCTTCGGTTTCCCTCCGGCTTCCCCCCTCTGCTTTATTAAGTGTGGTCGCGGGCGCGGCTCTGACTGCCCGTGCACAAGTAAAGGGGTCAAAAGGAGAGCCCCTACTTGTGTACACCGACAGGAGCCCCTGGGCCTGGGCCACACATAAGCGCGACGCGTTGTTGGGCTAGGCCCAGAACGGTGCGCGGGCAGGTGGGGCGGATTTTACCGCAGTAACTTTTTCGTCCGTTGCGCTTCTGTCACGACCGGTTTTTCAATAAAATATTTATTGAAATACCAATCCCTTTTACGGACCAGTAAAGAAGAATTCCTTCTCACTGGTAGACAATATCTTGGTCACAGAAGAAAAATACCAGGAGTACTGAATATAATACAAGGTTGAGCGGAGACTGCTCAACAGTTTATTACATGAACGCCGATAAAACATAACGGCGGATTGGGTGGCATGACTACTAACTCACGATAACAACGATGGTGGAAGTATCACCGCGAAGTGGGTGATATGACTCCTGCAAACTACAGCTCTTCGAGCGTCGGAGTGAGGCTCGAGGAGACTTATTGCGGGTGGCGGAAGCGTATATAATACAAGTGACCAATATCCAAGATCGCACAGGACTGACTGGGACTCCTCTAGGCGTCGGACGCACTATCACACTCTTCATCCAAGAGATCGCCTTCGTCAACATCTGGCCAAATCAACAAGCCAGGTGAGTACTATGAAAGTACTCGCAAGACAGTTCGGACATAAGATATAACAAATGTAAACATGATGCATATGAACAGATTAACAAGTGCGTGCAGACATAGAGATAACAATGCATGGGGTAAAATAACAGAGAAGTCGGGCAGTAGTCCTCCCGAAATCTCAAAATAAATACTGGGTGCCAAACGAGGGTCTGAATGACTCCTTGAGAGGAAACTGCAAGAATAATAATACCGGTGCCAAACGAGGGTCTGAATGACTCCTCGAGAGGAAACTGCAAGAATAATAATGCCGCAGTCGGGCGTCAGGGCGACACCACATAAAGGGCTTATAACAGAAATAAAAGACAAACATGCCACAGTCGGACGTCTGAGCGACATCACATAAAGGGCTTATATTGTAGCTCAATAATTCAGTAGCTCGAGAACATAAATTATTACAAGTACGAGACAAATATAAGGTTAGTCCATCCGCAGGAATAACAATTAAACTGGGTTTACCACTAGAGCTTGTTCACCGGGGATAAAAAATTCCATGAGGATAGATATGGATATACTGATCACCCTACTTGATCATGGATACGATGACTTGGAAGGATTTGACTCTGCAGAGTTTGTACTTAACCACAACCAACGAATTTCAGTAGTCACGGGGACTAGTTCCATTTACGGTGTTTTGGAAGAAACACGTCTAACCAGTACACACCCATTCAACATTCCGAAGCCAGGGATCACCCTCGGCAACGTTCAAGAAAAACCTTGAGACGGGGAGGCTACAACCTCGCGTAGCATGGGATCAAATTTCTATACGCGCGCTCTAAGGGGGTGCCCCCCCTCTCGGTCCCAACCGGAAACACCCATGCCCCCTGACCGGATGACTGGCTTTAATCCAGGGCCATGGAACCATCATCCCGGCCCCTCTGTTTGGTGTGTACACGGAAAGAGGTTACCAACTTACTAAACCACATCCTGGCAAAGAAACATGTGGTAGCACGGAAGGGAAAAGAACGATAACGTGACTCCGTCCACGTTAACGTCGGAATTTGACGGATGACGCAAGGCTGGTGTGCTACAACAGTACCACCTTGCTGCCCTTCATGTCACCACATGATTAGGCCATCTCTCACCAGAGATCATCGCAACTTTGGAACATGCGGGTAGTTGCCTCACAAGCAACGAGGTACTCACCGACACTCATATGCCACGCACAAACTTACACGCAAACATGCAAAACACCTATCATATCAAAGGTTCAAACATGCTTGCCTGGTTCGGAGAAGTGGGAGTCTAGCTCGGCGAAGTTCGCGGCTCCGTCACCTCTTCCGGAACCTACGGCATAACGAAAACAGGCACTAACGTGAAAACCAACGCGTGCATAAAAACTTCTCCAAAAAATTTCCAAATAAATCCCATAAAAAACTAGACAAAATTTGAAGACTGTCAGAAAAAGAATCACTCAAAAATCACTTTTTATTAAAAAGTTATAAAGGTTTCTGTCCAGGGACTCATCTGTAATGAAACAGAAAAGTTCCAGGGGTTTAACTGAGAAAACAGAAAACGCTTCGGAAAGAAACGCGCCAGCTCAAAAGGGAAGACATATTTTGCCCGAAGGCGCCAACAGAAAACGTTTTGAGGGAGAGAAAGAAGAGAGGCTGACATGGGGGTCCCACATGTCAGGTTTAAAAGTTCGCCGGCGCCCGAAGACTGCGGTGGTCGCCGGCGTCGAACCATGGCGAGACAGGGAGATCGGAGTGTACCAAGAGCTTCAGCGTGTCCTTCCGCGTCGGTGGGTGGTGGACTCGACCGACGGAGAGCACCACGTCGACGGCGACACTTTCTCCGGCGGACGGCGGCTCGGGTGATGGTGGAGAACTCCGGTGGGTGCTGCAAACTCCGAATTGAAGCGCGGGTCAGAAGAGTGGATGCATAGGGGAGCTACTGGCAAGAGATGGGAGGCAGAGGCGCACGCATGGGAGCGAATCGAGCTGGATGCCGTGGCGGGTCGCGGCGGCCGGAGTTGAGGAAGGAGACCTCCTCGGGGCTCTTCCAGTGGCTTGGTGTGGTCTAGGTGGAGTGCAGAGGTGGTGTGGGTTCGAGTTGAAGCTCGGGGCCTCTATTTATAGGCAGATCGAGGGGGTGGCCGTGAACGGAGAATCTCCGGCGAGCAATTACGGCGATGTAGTGGATTGGTAGGGGGTTTAGGTGGCCAGGCAGCATCAGTGGGAGTTGCTGGTGTTGTTCCCCTGCTAATCCCGGTCGGTCTTGGCGTAATGGCGTCGGTCCACGGTGGGGTGGCCGCACGGGCATGTCGGCGGCAGAGAGCGCCCTCCGCGCCCAGTGGTTCACGACGAGGGTGGCAGCGCGCACTGGGGAGTGGGTGTCCACGCGGCGATCTCCGGTGGCTTGGGCGGCGCTGAGTGGCGCCGTTTGCGCCGCGCCTCTCTCTGGCGGCCGCAAAGCCGCCGCTGGCGTCGGTCACGGGGCGGCGCACCTCCTCCAGCACGTCGCCAACGCCCGCAAGCATCCAGGCGCTCGTGCGGTGCAGGAACAAGGGGGAGGGGACGGGGAGCAAGCCGCCAACGCGGCACTGTCGAGATCGACAACATGTTCTGAAGAAAACGACAGTGCACTGAAACTGTTCTCTGAACTTAACTGGACAATGGCAGCAACAGTGTCCAGTAGGTGTTCGATGAAATGATTTGGAGTGAAGAAAAATTTTCCTGGGGCTGGGACTTGGTGAGGTGACCTCTCAATGCACCCAGAGGCTGTCTGATTTTTCTCAGAATTTTAGGAGAAGGATTTGAATGAATTTCATCAAATTTGACAAATCTGGTCCAAACTTGCAGCACGTGTAGTTTGAAAAATTTGAACTGAAGACCAGTGGATCTTCATGGATCTTGGTTGAGGGTTCAAAGTACTAGGGAGGGAAATTGGTTTGGGGCCAAGAATCAAAACAGAAATGGTAGCTCCTTTGTAAATCTCCAAGGGCTAGAATAGAAGACATAAATTGTTTTGATAAGATTTAAATGGAAAATAATCATATGGGGAGGTGCAACTTGCTGGATTTGATGCAAATCATGATCCAAAGATGAGGGAAGGTTTAGGAGAGTGGATTTGCACTAAGGCCATGGCATGAGAGAATTGTTGGAAGTGGTAAAGGATTATTCCAAAAGCTATGGAGTATTTTCAAAGAAATCTTCAAAAGACATCTTTCTCAAGTGAAAAGCATTTTGGTTTGAGTCCAAATAAAAAGCAAGAATCTCCAAGACCAAAAACAAGTCTTGGGTGAATCCAAATAAAACTCTTGCCATAAAAAAATATTTTGAAAGGGAGGGTTCTTTTGAAGAAAAATTTAAATCACCCCCCTCAAGCCAAATAATTTTTTTTGAAAAATCCAATAAAATTTTGGGTGTCACAGCTTCCCCACGATCCACGTTGAACGCGCGACGTGGAGGGTCGTGCTTGATGTGGGGGTCATGCGTGGGGCGGTTCCCGCACGCATGCGTCACATCGTGGTAAAGAGGCGGCTCGCGCCTTCCCAAAAAGAGGGAGGTGCAGAGGCGCGGCTCATTTACTCGGGCGGACTCAGGTCGTGGCCTTCAAGGCGTCCGTGCCCCACGATCATGGGGTGGGGAACGGTAGCCTTACCCGTCCCCTCAATTCTGCTTGCTCGCCACGTGTCCCCCATGCAGGTGGGAAACCGGGCCGTCGCTGATTGGGGCAGCGGGCCCGTCTCGATTCCTTGCGCCCCCGATGGCCGGATTGGCCGAGCGTGGCGGCCGAGCCCCGACCCCACCCCTTTATAAGAAGGGGGAGGGGGACGGCATCCCACATCCTTTCATCATCCATCCCCATTCACTTTGGCTCCTTTCTTCCGTCTGCCATGGCGAGAGGAGGCGCCGGCCCCTCAACGGTGGCGGCGAGGGTCGCTGCTCGACAGCGCGTCCCTCCTTCCCAAGAACTCGTGGCGGCGGAGCCGGCCACGAGAGGAAGGGGGAGGGGGCGAGGCCGAGGTTGCCGTGGCGCTCGGGGAAGAGGGGGACGGGGTGGCGCTCCGGTCTCGTCCCCGCCAGCGATGCCTCCCCCGATGGAGGGCCACGTCGGGGACCAGCCCGCGAGTTCTTCATCAAGCTGTGCCGGCCACCGCGTCGTCGGCTCCGTCTCCCTACCCCATTTGCTCGGGAGATGGAGCTCGATCCACCCCAGACCCTCAGGTTGCACATGAGGGGCTGCGGGAACGGCGGCACGCGGGTCGACGTCGACTTCCCCGCTCCTCACGTCATGTACCTCCGTCGTGGATGGAAAATGTTTGCTCGCGTCCACAGCCTGACGGCAGGGCTCATCCTTTACTTCAAGTTAATGGAGAACGGCCTGCTCTCCGTCAAGGTCTTTGGAGATCTTAGAACTCGCCTGAAGTGCTGCGTGGAGAGATCCTCCGACGATGAAGATTCCTCCTCGAGCGGGAGTGACGAGGAGGACAGCGACGACGAGGGCGTCGAGCGGCGGGACGCCGACCCCAACTCCGACAGACCACGTCGCCCCTCCCTCGGCCACGCGCCCTGCCGAGGGTCTTCCTCGTCAAGCTCTCGATCGGCGCGTTCCCCATCGCCTCCTTGGGCGGCTGGCGTAGGAGGGCCGGAGAAGGCGAAGAAGGCGGGCGACGGCCGTCAAGTCAGAGTACGCGGGCACCGACGCCTTCATCGCGTATTGTCGGGCCGCTGCGTCATCTTCCAGCTCCTCTCCCGGCACCGGGATGCTCTCTTGGTGCCTTCTGCTTCTCGCACCTCGCCTAGGCGCTCCTTTCGCCCTCCTGCTACCTTGTTCCATCTTCTGAGGAGAGGGACAAGAAAGGGTTACGGGCATCTTATCCTTTTTTAGTTTGTAAGCCTGCGGGCACTTGTTAGATTTAAAACTTGTAATCCCCTTGCTCATGTTTTTCATCCCGTATGAGCTGTACCTGTATGGGACATTTTTAATGAAAAAGGGTGCTTGCCGGGTTCTTTGTGCATGAGCGAGGCCCATGCCAAGGAGTGAATCCTCGTTATTTTTAAGATAAACATTGTCGCCCGGCAACAGGCCTCTTGCCATCCCCCCACTTCAGTCGACCATTCTCACGCTCTTGGCGGAGGCAGGGGCGAAGTAGAGTTTGGCCCCTCGTTCATTTTCTTGCCACCGCGACTACGACCAAGTTCCGACCCAGGGGATAGCTCTTGGGTACAGGAAAAGGGGAGCACGGTGGTTTAATAATATAAACAAGGTTTCACATGTCCCAGTTCCATACGAAAATGCATAACAGGGGATGAAAGACTTATCTGAATCCGCAGCCCCCGGCAACCTTGGCTTGCCGTGGTTGGATCCTTGTGTCTTCAGCCCCCGGCAGTCTTGGTTTGCCGGGGCCAGAGCGCCGGTTCGTTCTCTTTCTTCCAAGTGGCTCAGCAGAAGTGTCCACGTGCCCTGCGAACCAAAGAAGACAGAAAGACGCACACTCGACCTCTAGGCTAGGGGTTAGTCGCTGCTAAGCACTATCAACCCTAACCGAGGGAGAGACTTAACCTAGCATGCATGCTATAACTTAGGGTGCCAGCGCTTCATTTATTTATGCTTAGGGTCTGCGCCTGGCTTTGTATAGAGGGTTACATGCCTTGCCGGCAAAGCTTGTACAAAAGGTGGCTTGCCGGGAGGCCCGACAACCGCGCCTTATGGGTAAAACTTGCGAAGATGTTCGATGTTCCAGGAGTTGCTCACTGGGACAGCATCTTCGGTCTCCAGGCGGACTGCGCCAGGCCTGGTGACTCGTATTACCCGATAAGGGCCTTCCCACTTCGGCGTCAACTTGTTGGAATTCTTGTCCGACTGAACACGCCAAAGAACAAGGTCGCCTTCCTCAAAACTTCGGGCATGAACCCTGCGGCTATGGTAGCGGCGCAAGGCTTGCTGGTAGCGTGCTGCTCTCACAGCCGCCCGAAGACGATCTTCCTCAAGGAGCGTTGCGTCATCTTGGTGCAATTGCTCTTGCTCAAGCTCGTCGTAAGCGAGCACTCGAGGTGACCCATATAAGAGTTCCGTGGGGAGAACTGCTTCTGCCCCGTATACCAGGGCAAAGGGTGTTTGGCCGGTGGCTCGATTTGGCGTTGTCCTGATCGACCAAAGAACCGCCGGCAACTCATGAATCTAGCGCCTTCCGCTCTTGTGCAGCCTGTCAAAAGTCTTTGTCCTCAGGCCTCGCAACACTTCAGCATTTGCCCTCTCCGCCTGGCCGTTGCTCCGTGGGTGTGCCACGGAAGCGAAACAGACCTTGCTACCGAGGTCTTGGATGTATTGCATGAAGGTGTGGCTTGTGAACTGCGTGCCGTTGTCGGTGATGACTCTGCTTGGCACACCAAAATGGCACACTAGCCCCTTGAAGAACTTGACAGCTGACTGTGCTGTCACCTTCCTCACTGCTTCCACCTCCGGCCACTTTGTGAACTTGTCGATCGCAACGTACAAGTACTCAAAGTCCCTGACAGCGCGGGGGAAAGGGCCCAGGATGTCGAGCCCCCAGACTGAGAATGGCCAGGAAAGAGGAATTGTTTGAAGGGCTTGAGCTGGTTGATGAAGCTTCTTCGAATGGAACTGACATGCTTCACACTTGGTTACTAGTGCCGTTGCATCCTGGAGGGCAGTGGGCCAGAAGAAACCCTGCCGGAACGCCTTGCCAGCAAGGGCCCTCAACCCTACGTGGGAGCCACATATGCCTCCATGTATCTCCGCCAACAGCTCCAGTCCTTCCTCCCGGGGAATGCACTTCAATTTCACACTGTTCGGTCTCTTCCTGTACAGGACGTCATCGATGAACTGATACATAGCAGACCAACGGGCTACTTTCTCCACTTCTTCCTGCTCCTCAGGAAGCTCCCCTGTTTGGAGGAATCGGACGGTATGCTGTGCCCATGCCGGAGCCCGGGGCTCGACGACAAGGACCAAAGGCATTTCTTCTGCCATGGGAGCGGCCGTCTCTATGGCCAGGGCTTGACGGCCTGCCGGAGTCAGTCACTCCTCGACAGGCTCAGAATCCACGGCAACACCCTTGCCGGCGGCCCCTGGGGGCTCAGCGGGAAAGTACTTGCCGGGGCCTGATTTCCTCCGTTTGTTCTGCTCCGTTGATGGTTCGACGGATGGTTGAGTTAACCGAAGCAAAAAAGTACCTGGTTCCACAGGTAGCTTGAATGCAGCGCGCTTTGACAGGTAATCGGCGATGTCGTTCTCCGCTTGGGGAACGTGCTCCGCTTGTATACCGTCAAAGCGCTCCTCCAGCTTCCTCACCTCATCTATGTAGGCCTCCGTCAACGGGCTCTGATAATCTTTGTTGACTTGTCTGACGACAAGCTGCGAATCACCCCTGATGATGAGCTTCTTAACCCCGAGGTCTGCCGCGATCCTGAGACCGGCAAGCAACCCCTCGTACTCAGCAGTGTTGTTGGTGGACATCTCCCTGGGAAAGTGCATCTAGATTACATACTTGAGGTGCTCTCCGGTGGGTGCGACGAGCAGCACACCAGCACCGGCGCCTTGCAGCGAGAAAGCCCCGTCAAAGTACATGATCCAGTTGTGACTTGCTTCCTTGCCGGGGAGAGTGGTCTCCTGGATTTCCTCGTCAGGCGTTGAGGTCCATTCTGCAATGAACTCCGCCAAGACTCTGCTCTGGATTGTCGAAGTACTTTCAAACTTCAAACCAAAGCTTGATAACTCCAAGGCCCACTCCACAATCCTTCCGGTTGCGTCTGGGTTGTGCAGTATCCTCACCAAGCCCGCCGCTTCCAACTTCCTGATCTCCTCTGTGATGAACTCCTGCCGTTCCAAAGCTTGCTTCTTGACCTTCTGCTTGATGGGTCGCGCATGGGGGCACACAACAAGATGGTGCTCAATCACTTCCCTGGGAACGTTGGGGATGTTAGATGCTTGCCATGCAAACACATCAACATTCGCCCGCAGGAAAGTGACGAGCGCACTTTCCTATTTGCTGTCGAGGGTGGAGCTTATGGTGAAAGCCCCTCCCGTGCCATCCTCCTTGATGGACACCTTGGTCTCTGGTGGCGCAACTCTGGATTTCTTGCTCTTGCGGGTGGAGCTCTCTGGCACGTCCTCGACGGTAGCACAACACTCCGAAGAGGTGCACTTGCCGGAGTGGGTGCGAGAGGTCTTGCCGGTCTTCTTCTTCCCTCCCGGGGCTTCAGCGGCAGGAGCAAGTGCCTTGGTGGCAGCTGCTGCAACTGCTTCCCGGTAGAGTAGGTCGGCGCAGATCAACGCATCCTTCTTGTCGCAGGGAACGGTGATGATGGTCATCGGCCCAAGCATCTTCAGCGTGTTGTAGGCGTAATGCGACGCCGCCATAAACTTGGCTTGTGCCGGGCGGCCGGGGATCCCATTGTAGGGCAAAGGGATCTCGGCTACATCGAAGACAATCCTCTCTATCCTGTAGTTTAACTCGCCTCCAAACGTCACAGGCAACGTGACCTTCCCCTTCGGCTGGCTCCTTCCCAGGTTGACCCCTTGAAACGTGCCCGTCTCCTCGAGGTCTCCGTCATGAATTTGCAGCCTTTTGATCACAACAGGTGAGATTAAGTTCAAACCGGCCCCGCCTTCAACCAGCATCTTGTTCACCTTGAGGTTGCGTATCGTTGGTGAAACCAACAACGGCAAACACCCGACCGCAGTTGTGCGATCAGGGTGATCCTCGGCGTAAAAAATGATGGGCGTGCTGGACCACTTCAGCAGCTTCTGAGCGTCGAACGATGGCTCCGCTGCTGTGATCTCACGCGCCCACTGCTTGAGCTGGCGGTGAGAAGTGTGCAGCGAGGCGCCACCATCGATGCACATGGCCTCCGTAGCCTTCTGAAACTCTTGCTCGCCGGACTTGTCGTCCTCGTCATGATCGTCGTCTTCCTGCTTCTTGTCGGGGCCCCGAGCGGGCCTCTCTTGTTGGTTATCCTTGCCGCGGCGGCCTCCTTGGCCGCCACGCTTTTTGCCGGATCCTTCAGCACCATCCTGACCCTTCTCCTTGTCCCGCCTCTCATACTCGGCCTTTTGCTTCTCAGCAAGCAGCTCGACTTTTCTGCAATTTTGGAGGTCGTGGCCCTTGGTGCGGTGGATCTTGCAGTATTGCTTGTCGGCAACCACCAAGGCCCGGCAAGCGGCGCACCCGGCAATCTCCTTGCTGGGGTCGTCTGCCTAGGCCTTCTTGGCAGCGCCAGTGTCGTCGGATCCCTCGATGGCAAGCATGACCTTGCCCTTGCATTTCCTGTTGCGACGCCGACCCTTCTTCGTCGGGGCGGTGGTGTCTTCGTCGGTAGAGTCGGTTTCCACGCCAGCGTCCTCGCCGGAGTACTTCCTCCCATCTTCAGCCCGAGCGCATCTATCGGCCAGAATATAGAGTTCGGCCACATCCTTGACCTTGTTCATCGCCAGCTCTTCACGCATCTTGTGGTTGCGCACATTCTGATGGAACGCGCTGATCACGGCGATAGGATGAACATCTGGGATGTTGTATTGCACCCGGCTGAACCTCTGTATGTACTTGCGCAGGTTTTCACCTTCCTTCTAGGGAATGATGTGCAAATCACTCGCCTGGCCATGAGCTTGGTGGCCTCCGATGAAGGCACCAACGAACTCATGACATAGATCCGACCAAGAAGAAATGGAATCCGCCGGCAAGTGCATCAACCAAGGCATGACATTGGGTTTCAGGGTCAACGGGAAGTAATTGGCAAGCACCTTGTCGTCGCGAGCTCCAGCGGCTTGCATCGCGATGGTGTAGATGCCGAGGAACTCCGACGGGTGGGTCTTGCCGTTGCACTTCTCGCCGACGTCGGGCTTGAACGTACGGTGGGACGGCCACTGGAACTGCCGCAGCTCACGGGTAAAGGCCGGGCAACCCACCTCGTAAGGTAGGCCGCCGGAGCCTCCCGGTGCTTGGTGGTCCATAGCGGGCCACGCCCGCCTATCTGACTGGTGGCGTGTATCGCGCCGATGCTCGATGGTGGTTCGAGCGTCTTCATGGGATCACTCCCGAAGAACTTGGCGCTGGTCGCGGTGGGTCCGTGGGTCAGACGACGCTATGGAAATGTTATCACAAGCGTCATCACGACGGATCGACACCCACGGTGGCTGGCGTGGAGGAGGAGAGTGCACCATGGCCGCAGCACCTCCGGCCCCTCCACCGCTGGCATGCGGTGGTTCGACGGAGCGCCGGCCTGAGGGCCCTGCTGGCCGTGGCTCGTCTTGATTGGCGATGCCGACAAGGTTCCGGATGGTGGCCCTCCACTCATCGAGCTTTTCCGCAGCAGGAGGGAAGTCGAGGAGTAGTTGCGCGCGTGCCAAAGCTTCTGCTGGCGTGGGTGGCGGTGAGGGCTGCGTGGACCGTGGCGCGCTTCGACTTCTAACTACGTTAGAAGGAGCTCTATAACGGCCCAGCGGCTGCGTGCCATTTTCGCCAGCACTTCGGCGGGCATTTTGGCCTCCTTCGTCCCGCAGATGATGCGCATGACTCTTCCCACGGCGGCGTCCGGTGTCTCCAGCCTGGTGGCGCTGCTCGTCGCGCACACCCTGGGAAGAGCGCGTTGTGGGCGCCGGCGTAGGCGTCTTGGAGGTTACTGCGCCGCCCGTAGGTGGCACAGAGACACCCCTGGAGGGCCCGCGCCGCCTGCGGGGGGCCCAGCCCCATCTTTGGATTTGGCGGTGTGCGGCCCGTCATCTGGCGCACGAACGACGCCACTCGCCAGGCTTTGACCGCCAGAGCGATGCTGGTCTCGCGGGCCGCGGCTCGGGTTCTGTCCGCGACCGGCCCGCTGCTCGCCCGCACTGGCACGGGCCGTTTGGCTCCCGACGAGCCGATTGCCGTGATCGTCTTCTTCTTGGGAGCCATGGCGATGAAGAACTGCTAGGCTAACTGCTAGACAAGATTCTCACAACTGCACCCCCTACCTGGCGCGCCAAAGATGTCAGGGAAACGACACCTATGGGATCATTGGAATCCCTTCTACGGTTGGCAGGTGCGGGGTTGTGAGAAGAGCAGGTTTAGGAGCTAGCACAAAGATCGTTTACCCAGGTTCGGGCCGCGAGGATGCGTAATACCCTAGTCCTGCTTTGGTGTGTATTTCAGAGTGTTCTTGAGCTCTCGAACTAGCTACGGTGGCTGCGTAGTTCCAAAAAGCTGAATCCCTCTCCAGTATGCCTCGGGCCTCCTTTTATAGTCGAAAAGGGGTTGCCACAGTGGCACACAGGAGGTGGAAAGGTGTACAGTGCACGAGCTTATCGCCCGGCATTACGGGACAGAGCGCATTAAATGCGCTACTTAGGTGTCCATTAGCTTTATCGGGGACGGGAACGAGGCCCATCCCGTCCGTCGCTGCTCTGCCTCACTTCGACACGCGCCCAGGCCAGCGATGTGCACAGCGCCATGTAGGCAGGCAGGCTGCTGAGGTGGCGCGGTGGTAGGGCATGCACGAAGATCTGCATGCCACCACGCAGGTGCTTGCTGAGTCGGTGTAGAGGCCGCCCGTCGCCACGCAGGTGCCTGCCCAGCTGGTTGAGCTAATAGCTGCTTGGGGACGGCGGTGGAGTCTTGGCAGGCGCGGGCCTGGCTGTGGCCCTGCTGATGCCCTCGGCAAGGGTCTTGCCGGGGGGCCCGGCAAGGGTCTTGCCGTGGTGCTGCAGTCGTCCCCGGCAAGGCGCTTGCCGAGGGTCTTGTGGATTTCCTCGGCTAGGATCCCGCCGAGGGTCGCCGTCTTCTTGTCCTCATCTGATCCTGTGTATTTATGATCTTGACAAAGATCTGCATGCCACCACGGAGGTGCCTCCCGAGCCCTGGTTCCAATGTAGTTGTTGATGGTGTTTGGAACCTTTGGGCTCAAGGGTGGATTGCTCTGCTGGCGTTGGGCAAGTTGCCCTGGCAAGGCTCTTGCCGGGGCTTGCCGGGGCCGCGGAGTCCGCCCCGGAAGGGTCTTGCTGGGGGAGTCCACCCCGCCCCTTTGCTCTTTTATGCTTCTGGTCTCGGTGTTGCTTTGTTTGCCTTGTGCTTCGGTTTCCCTCCGGCTTCCCCCCTCTGCTTTATTAAGTGTGGTCGCGGGCGCGGCTCTGACTGCCCGTGCACAAGTAAAGGGGTCAAAAGGAGAGCCCCTACTTTTGTACACCGACACCGGCGCCCCTCGCCATCGCAACCCTCCTCGACGGTTCGCATGCGCCGCCCTCGGATCGCCACATCAAGCAGTTCTTCCGCCAAGTGTTGCCGCCCGCGTGCAGCAGGGAGCTCCTCCGGGATGGGCGGCGCCCAAGGCCGACCTCACCTTTGACTCGGGGGACCATCCAGCAACCACCGCGGGCTCAGGCACGCTCCCGATGCTCTACACACCCACCGTCTATAACGTGGCGGTTACCAAGACCCTCATCGACCGCGGGGCTGACCTCAATGTGCTCTCTGTGGAAGCTTTCGGCTTGCTCCACGTACCGCACGGCCGGCTCCGCCCCACCAACCCTTCTCCAGAGTTGTCGACGGTTCCATCAGCCCCCTAGGGCAGATTCGCCTCCCCATCACCTTCGGCACCCGCGGCAACTACCGCACCGAGCTTATCGACTTCGACATTGCCCGCATCAGCCTCCCGTACAATGCCATCCTCGGGTACCCAGCCCTAGCCAAGTTCATGGCGGTGACTCACCCTGCCTACAACCTCATGAAGATGCCAGGGAGCAGTGGCGTCCTCACCGTGGCTAGAGAATCCAAGGAGGCCCTAACAGCCCTCAAGCTTGCCTTCGGGGACGCGGCGGCAGCACGCCCGACTGACGAAGCAGCTCCCGAGGCCCTGGGGGCTGCGCCGGCAAAGAAGAAGCAGCTGTTCTCTCAAGATCGGGCCGAGATGAAGCAGGTGCCAGTTGACGAGGACGGGGCGTCAGGGGCCACCTTCACCATAGGCGCCAACCTTCCCCCAGATCAAGAGAAGGAGTTGGTCGACTTCTTATGCATGAACAAAGGAGTGTTCGCGTGGGAGCCCAAGCATTTGGTCGGAATCCCTAGAGGGATAATCGAGCACCACCTAAGGGTATGCCCAAACGCATGTCCAGTGAAGCAGAAGGCACGGCGGCAGTCCACAGAGAAGTAGTCGTTCATTGTCCAAGAGACCCGCAAGCTGCACGACGTAGGTGTCATTTGGGAAGTGTGGTATCCGGAATGGCTGGCGAACCCGGTCGTCGTCCCCAAGAAAGGCGGGAAGGAGCGCATGTGTGTCGACTTCACCAATCTCAACAAGGCCTGCCCTCAAGACCCCTTCCCGCTCCCGCGCATCGATCAGATCGTCGATTCCACCGCCGAGTGCGACCTACTGTGCTTCCTGGACGCCTTCTCGGACTATCATCAAATCAAGATGGTGGTGCAAGATGTTGAGAAGACGGCCTTCCTGACCCCATGCGGGGTGTACTGCTACACTTGCATGCCATTTGGCCTGCGCAACGCTGGGGCGACCTTCCAGCGGCTAATGCACATCGCTCTAGGCCAGCAGCTTGGGAGGAATGCTGAGGCGTATGTCGATGACATAGTGGTGAAGTCTCGGGAGGCAAGGACCCTTATGAAGGACCTAGAGGAAACATTCGCCAGTCTATGCGCCGTGGACCTGCGGCTCAACCCAGAGAAATGCGTGTTTGGCGTTCCCTCTGGCAAGCTACTGGGGTTCCTGGTGTCACACAGGGGAATCAAGGCGAACCCAGAGAAGGTCAAGGCCATAGAAAGGATGAGCCCGCCACAGACTCTCAAGGAAATGCAGAAGCTGGCAGGCTGCTGATAACCCACAAGTATAGGGGATCGCAACAGTTTTCGAGGGTAGAGTATTCAACCCAAATTTATAGATTTGACACAAGGGGAGCCAAAGAATATTTGAAGGTATTAGCAGCTGAGTTGTCAATTCAACCACACCTGGAGATTAATTATCTGCAGCAAAGTGATCAGTAGCAAAGTAGTGTGATAGTTTTGATAATAGTAGCAGTAGCAATGGTAACGGTAACAGTGATAGCAGTAATTTTGTAGCAAGTGTAACAGTGATGATATCAATAGTAACTTAGCAGAAACAATATAAGGTAAATTTGTAGGCATTGGATCGGTGACTTGTTGGATGATATTCATCATGAGACAGTTATAACCTAGGGCGATACGACACTAGCTCCAGTTCGTCAATATAATGTAGGCATGTATTCCGTAAATAGTCATACGTGCTTATGGAAAGAACTTGCATGACATCTTTTGTCCTACCCTCCCGTGGCAGCGGGGTCCATATTGGAAACTAAGGGATATTAAGGCCTCCTTTTAATAGAGAACTGGAACAAAGCATTAACACATAGTGAATACATGAACTCCTCAAACTACGGTCATCACCGGGAGTGGTCCCGACTATTGTCACTCCGGGGTTACCGGATCATAACACGTAGTAGGTGACTATAACTTGCAAGATCGGATCTAGAACATGGATATAATTGTGATAACATAAACGGTTCAGATATGAGTTCATGGCACCCGGGCCCAAAGTGACAAGCATTAAGCATAGCAAAGTCATAGCAACATCAATCTTAGAACATAGTGGATACTAGGGATCAAGCCCTAACAAAACTAACTCGATTACATGATGAATCTCATCCAACTCCTCACCGACCAGCGAGCCTACGAAGGAATTACTCACTCCCGGTGGGGAGCATCATGGAATTGGCGATAGAGAAGGGTTGGTGATGATGAAGAATGAAGATCCCCCTCTCCGGAGCCCCAAACAGACTCCAGATCTGGCCTCCCGATGAAGAACCGGAGGTGATGGCGTCTCCGTCTCGTGGACCATGATAATTCTTTCTCCCTGATTTTTTCTGGAAAAATAGGATTTTATAGCGTCGATTTCAGGGTCTGCGGGGCCACCAGGTGGGGAGTACCCACCTGGGCGTGCCATGAGAGGGGGGCGCACCCTGGTGGGTTGTGCCCACCCAGGTGCCCCTCTCTGGTATGTCTTGGCTCCAGAAATTCTTGTTTATTGTATAAAAATTCCTCGCAAAGTTTCGTTCCATTCCGAGAACTTTTATTTCTGCACAAAAACAACACCATGGTAGTTCTGCTGAAAACAGTGTCAGACTGGGGTTAGTTTCATTCAAATCATGCAAATTAGAGTCCAAAACAAGAGAAAAAGCGTTAGGAAAAGTAGATACGTTGGAGACATATCAACTGCATGACCTCGCTAGGGCGCTTCATCTCCAAGCTGGGGGAGCGCACCCTCCCGCTCTTCAAGTTGATGAAGAAGAAGGGGCTGTTCAAGTGGACTCCGGAGGCCGATGCAGCGTTTCAAGACCTCAAGAGGTACCTCACCAGCCCATCGGTGATGGTGGCACCGCGACCTATCGAGCCCTTGGTGCTTTACCTGTCCGCCACACCACACTCTACCAGCGTAGCGCTGGTGGCAGTCCGGGAGGAGCACCAGGCCAAGGGCCCGCCGGGCAGCACCGCACGCCAGGACAAGACAACACAGCCTCAGGACGGCGCTCCTGAGGCCCTGGTGATACGTCTCCAACGTATCTATAATTTATGAAGTATTCATGCTATTATATTATCCATCTTAGATGTTTTATATGCATTTATATGCTATTTTATATGATTTTTGGGACTAACCTATTAACCTAGAGCCCAGTGCCAGTTTCTATTTTTTCCTTGTTTTTGAGTTTTATAGAAAAGGAATACCAAACGGAGTCCAATTGACGTGCCAATTTTTGACGATTTTTATGGACCAAAAGAAGCCCCCAGAGTAAAAGAGTTGGGCCAGAAGAGTCCCGAGCCGTCCACAAGGGTGGAGGGCGCGCCCTACCCCCCTGGGCGCGGCCCCCTGCCTTGTGGACGACTCGGAGACCCCCCTGACGTGAAACCAATGCCAAAAATTCCTATAAATACATAAACCCCCAGAAAGAAACCCAGATCAGGAGTTCCGCCGCCGCAAGCCTCTGTAGCCACCAAAAACCAATCGGGACCCTATTCCGGCACCCCACCGGAGGGGGGATCCCTCACCGGTGGCCATCTTCATCAACCCGGCGCTCTCCATGACGAGGAGGGATATTCACGTGATCTACTTGATGTATGTTTTGGTGATCAACTTGCAGGTTCAGTGACCTTGTGAACTTATGCATAGGGGTTGGCACACGTTTTCGTCTTGACTCTCCAGTAGAAACTTTGGGGCACTCTTTGGTTGAATAGATGAATCTGAGATCGTGTGATGCATATCGTATAATCATACCCGCGGATACTTGTGGTGACATTGGAGTATCTAGGTGACATTAGGGTTTTGGTTGATTTGTGTCTTAAGGTGTTATTCTAGTACGGACTCTATGATAGATTGAACAGAAAGAATATCTTCGTGTTATTTTACTACGGACTCTTGAATAGATCGATCTGAAAGGATAACTTTGAGGTGGTTTCGTACCCTACAATAATCTCTTCGTTTGTTCTCCGCTATTAGTGACTTTGGAGTGACTCTTTGTTGCATGTTGAGGGATAGTTATATGATCCAATTTTGTTATTATTGTTGAGAGAACTTGCACTAGTGAAAGTATGAACCATAGGCCTTGTTTCCTAGCATTGCAATACCGTTTACGCTCACTTTTATACTTGTTACCTTGCTGTTTTTATAATTTCAGATTACAAAAACCTATATCTACCATCCATATTGCACTTGTATCACCATCTCTTCGCCGAACTAGTGCACCTATACAATTTACCATTGTATTGGGTGTGTTGGGGACACGAGACTCTTTTTTGTTTGGTTGCAGGGTTGTTTGAGAGAGACCATCTTCATCCTACGCCTCCCACGGATTGATAAATCTTAGGTCATCCACTTGAGGGAATTTGCTACTGTCCTACAAACCTCTGCACTTGGAGGCCCAACAACATCTACAAGAAGAAGGTTGCGTAGTAGACATCAAGCAATTTCTTGGCGCCGTTGCCGGGGAGGTGCGTGCTTGAAG
Source organism: Triticum aestivum (assembly GCF_018294505.1). Taxonomy (NCBI): domain Eukaryota; kingdom Viridiplantae; phylum Streptophyta; class Magnoliopsida; order Poales; family Poaceae; genus Triticum; species Triticum aestivum. Next base: position 116,615,629 of record NC_057805.1, read on the forward strand.
GTATATCTTTAGATCTTGCAATCGAATCTTTTTGTTTCTTGTTTTATCACGAGTTTAGTCTATAAAATAAAACTACAAAAAAATGGAATTGAGGTTGCCTCATATGCTTCATCTTTTTAACATCTTTCGTGAAAATGATGGAATGGAAAATTGTGCCCAAGTGCTAGAAGAAGAATGCATTAAAATGTTTGGCACTAAATCTTTGAATGATGAGCATGATTGCAATGTTGTTAGTACGAACTCTTTGAATATCCATAGTACTAATGATGATTGCACTAGTCATGATGAAAATGTCTCTTATAAGCATGTCAATTTTTGTGGAGTGCATAGGGTTTGCAAGTACACACCAAATAGGGAAGATAGATTTTGCAAGAGGCATAAGTATTTAGAAACTAAATGGTTGCAAGAAAGGCTAGATGTTTGTGCTAAAAATTTATATTTTCGTAGCCATCCTTGTAAACTTTGCAATGAACGTGGTCATTTAAATATCCAATGCAAATTGTTTCATGATCGTATCGTGTCCAAATTGTGATGACTTGATTTCCCTTGCGCATCATAATGAACTTAGTTTGCTTCTGGGTTATGAAGAAATGAAACGTATAACTAAGGATATTCCAGAATTTGTCCTTGATAAAGTTCTTGATTTTGATCTATAGGAAATTTATATGTATTGTGCGGTGAATTGCATTGAAAATCCTTATATTGCCAATTACATAAAGACAAGAAAACAAATAGAAGATGAAGAGAATACTAAAGAAAGGGAAGAGATTTCCCAATATCCTCCTATTATTTATTATGATGAATCAGGTAATGAGGAGTAACCTTCTATTCAACCAATCTCATTAATAAGGAGCTCCAAAAAGAGGATTAAACCCACACATAATGTGAAGACGAAAAAGAAAAGACGGAGAAGCAAAGGTAAAAAGGTATCCCTCCCAAATGATGTTGCCCCTATTACTCATTGTGATGATGATAATTGCTATACTGTTGGTGCTATCCATACTATTAATGATGAGAGTGATTATGCTTATGATATAAAAAGGCCCAAGCTTGGGGATGCCATGTTTGATGAGAATGAAAAGTTTGAGAATTTATTTGCTGCAATTAATGATTGTCCCAAGCTTGGTGATACTATGTTTTATGAAGATGATATGTTTAACCTCCCAGGTTTTGATATTCAAATTTATTATGATGATAGCATGCCTCCTATTTATGATGATCATATTGATGAAAGTGGGTTTGGAAGAGTGTCAACTTTAGGAAGTAATGATCCCACTATTTTGGAGGATGTTGAATATTATTGTGATAATTATGAAAGTGGATTTGGAGAGGTCATGACTTTATTTAGTGATGAATCCACTATTTCAGAAGAGGTTCCAATTGATTATGAGAACAAAGTTGCTACTTATGATGATTATTGTGATGATACTTATGCTATAAAAAGTAGTGATGATTATATTTATAAAACTTGTCATGATTATGATTACCCTTTTTCTGAACATTACTCTTTTAATGTGGAAACAATTTATAGTATCTGAGTCTCTTATGATACTCCCACTATTCCGAATGAGAAGAATTTTGCTTATGTGGAGAGTAATAAAATTTCTATGCTTGTAGATCATGAAAATAATGCTTTATGTGATGGTTATATTGTTGAATTTATTCATTATGCTACTGAAAATTATTATGAGGGAGGAACATATGCTTGTAGGAATTGCTATAATATCAAGTTTCCTCTCTATGTGCTTAAAGTTTTAAAGTTATGCTTGTTTTGCCTTCCTATGCTAGTTGATTATTGTTCCCATAAGTTGTTTGCTCACAAAATCCGTATGCATAGGAAGTGGGTTAGACTGAAATGTGCTTGCCATGTGTTTCATGATGCTCTCTTTATGTTTCAATTCTTATCTTTTATGTGAGCATCATTGAAATCATCATGCCTAGCTAGGGGCGTTAAACGTTAGCGCTTGTTGGGAGGCAACCCAATTTTACTTTTTTCCTTTGCTTTTGCTCCTGTTTAGTAATAAATAATACATATAGCCTCTGTTTAGATGTGGTTTTATGTTTTAATTAGTGTTTGAGCCAAGTAGAACCTTTGGGAAGACTTGGGTGAAGTCTTTGCGATCTTGCTGTAAAAAACATAAACTTTTGCGCTCACGAGATTAGCTGACATATTTTACTGGAGAGTGATTTTAGGTTGATTCTTTTTGAAGATGATTAATACAAAAATTCCTCAGGTGCACCAATTTATTTCAGAATTTTTGGAGTTACATAAGTATTCGAATGATACAGATTGCTACAGGCTGTTCTGTTTTTGACAGATTCTGTTTTCTATGTGTTGTTTTCTTATTTTGATGAATCTATGAGTAGTATCGGAAGGTATGAATCATAGAGAAGTTGGAGTACAGTAGATATTACACTAATATGAATTTAGAATGAGTTCACAACAGTACCTAAGTGGTGATTTATTTTCTTATACTAACGGGGCTTACGAGTTTTCTGTTAAGTTTTGTGTTGTGAAGTTTTCAAGTTTTGGGTAAAGATTCGATGGACTATGGAATAAGGATTGGCAAGAGCCTAAGCTTGGGGAGGCCCAAGGCACCCCAAGGTAATATTCAATGACAACCAAGAGCCTAAGCTTGGGGATGCCCCGGATGGCATCCCCTCTTTCGTCTTCGTTCATCGGTAACTTTACTTGGAGCTATATTTTTATGCACCACATGACATGTGTTTTGCTTGGAGCGTCATTTTATTTTCTTTTGTGTTGCCTGCTGTTTGAATAAAATACCAAGATCTGAAATTCTTAAATGTTAGAGAGTCTTCACATAGTTACATAATTATTCGACTACTCATTGATCTTCACTTATATCTTTTTGGAGTAGTTTGTCATTTACTCACGTGCTTCACATATATCCTATGAGTAAATGGTTGAATGAATTGAGTATCATAAATCTGAATTTATATACGTTTCATATGCTTATAACATGGGGAGTAATGACTTCACACATAATAAGTATAGGTAGTAAACTTATTGAAAGTTAGCAAACGCAAAATTGGTCACTTGAACAATTCATGAAATAATATTGAAGGAAGAGAGATTTCACATATAAATATACTATATTGGCCATCTTTTGTAATTGTGAGCACTCATTAAAATATGACATGCTAAAAAGTTGATGTTGGACAAGGAAGACAACTTAATGGGTTATGTTTTCCTATATCTGAAATGTTATATTGTCTTGGATCATCCAACATGTTGAGCTTGCCTTTCCCTCTCATGCTAGCCAAATTCTTTGCACCAAGTAGAGATACTACTTGTGCTTCCACACATTCCTTAACCCAGTTTTGCCATGAGAGTCCACCATACCTACCTATGGATTGAGTAAGATCCTTCAAGTAAGTTGTCATCGATGCATGCAATAAAAAATTGCTCCTTAAATATGTATGATCTATTAGTGCGAAGAAAATAAGCTTTATACGAACTTGTGATAGGGAAGAAATAAAAGCGACAGACTGCATAATAAAGGTCTTTATCACAAGCAGCAATATAAAGTGACGTTCTTTTGCATTAAGATTTTGTGCATCCAACCATAAAAGCGCATGACAACCTCTGCTTCCCTCTGCGAAGGGCCTATCTTTTACTTTTACCTTCTACCCTTATACAAGAGTCATGGTGATTTCCACCTTTCCTTTTTACACTTTTTCCTTTGGCAAGCACTTTGTGTTGGAGCGATCCGGATATATATATCCACTTGGATGTAGGTTTTCATAAATTATTATTGTTGACATTACCCTTGAGGTAAAAGGTTGGGAGGCGAAACTATAAGCCCCTATCTTTCTCTGTGTCTGATTAAAACCTTGAACCCATAAATATCACGTGAGTGTTAGGAATTGTGAAAGATTAAATGATAGTTGAGTATGTGGAGTTTGCTGAATCAAAGCTCTTACGTAGACCCTTCCCGAAATAAGATGAATTGCAATTTTTTGATGACTAAGAGCATGGTTTGTTAGTTTTAAGAAAGTTTATGATCTATACTTTAACATGTGAATAGCTTGTTACTTGATCATGAAAAGTTATATGAGATGAGCTACTGTTATGACATATAATGATGCTAGAAAAGGTGATTGAAATTATCATTAATCAAACTTGTGCACCTGCTAGCATTCACACTTCATAAATTATTTCTTTTATCATTTACCTACTCGAGGACGAGCAAGAATTAAGCTTGGGGATGCTGATACGTCTCCAACGTATCTATAATTTATGAAGTATTCATGCTATTATATTATCCATCTTAGATGTTTTATATGCATTTATATGCTATTTTATATGATTTTTGGGACTAACCTATTAACCTAGAGCCCAGTGCTAGTTTCTGTTTTTTCCTTGTTTTTGAGTTTTATAGAAAAGGAATACCAAACGGAGTCCAATTGACGTGCCAATTTTTGATGATTTTTTATGGACCAAAAGAAGCCCCCAGAGTAAAAGAGTTGGGCTAGAAGAGTCCCGAGCCATCCACGAGGGTGGAGGGCGCGCCCTACCCCTGGGCGCGCCCCTTGCCTCATGGACGGCTCGGAGACCCCCCTGACGTGAAACCAACGCCAAAAATTCCTATAAATACAGAAACCCCCAGAAAGAAACCTAGATCAGGAGTTCCGCCGCCGCAAGCCTCTGTAGCCACCAAAAACCAACCGGGACCCTGTTTCGGCACCCTGCTGGAGGGGGGATCCCTCACCGGTGGCCATCTTCAACATCCCGGCGCTCTCCATGACGAGGAGGGATATTCACGTGATCTACTTGATGTATGTTTTGGTGATCAACTTGCAGGTTCAGTGACCTTGTGAACTTATGCATAGGGGTTGGCACACGTTTTCGTCTTGACTCTCCGGTAGAAACTTTGGGGCACTCTTTGAATTTCTTTGTGTTGGTTGAATAGATGAATCTGAGATTGTGTGATGCATATCGTATAATCATACCCGCAGATACTTGTGGTGACATTGGAGTATCTAGGTGACATTAGGGTTTTGGTTGATTTGTGTCTTAAGGTGTTATTCTAGTACAAACTCTATGATAGATCGAACGGAAAGAATAGCTTCGTGTTATTTTACTACGGACTCTTGAATAGATCGATCAGAAAGGATAACTTTGAGGTGGTTTCGTACCCTACAATAATCTCTTCGTTTGTTCTCCGCTATTAGTGACTTCGGAGTGACTCTTTGTTGCATGTTGAGGGATAGTTATATGATCCAATTATGTTATTATTGTTGAGAGAACTTGCACTAGTGAAAGTATGAACCATAGGCCTTGTTTCCTAGCATTGCAATACCGTTTATGCTCACTTTTATTACTTGTTACCTTGCTGTTTTTATAATTTCAGATTACAAAAACCTATATCTACCATCCATATTGCACTTGTATCACCATCTCTTCGCCGAACTAGTGCACCTATACAATTTACCATTGTATTGGGTGTGTTGGGGACACAAAAGACTCTTTGTTATTTGGTTGCAGGGTTGTTTGAGAGAGACCATCTTCATCCTACGCCTCCCAAGGATTGATAAACCTTAGGTCATCCACTTGAGGCAAATTTGCTACTGTCCTACAAACCTCTGCACTTGGAGGCCCAACAACGTCTACAAGAAGAAGTTGCGTAGTAGACATCACCTGGCCACCCTTGCAAGCAGCCAAGCTCCCGAGGACCCCCAGCCTCAGGAGGTACAAGACCTCGCCAGCGCTCCTACCCTCGTCGAACACCCGGTGTACTTCGTCAGCATGGTACTGCATGATGCACGGGCGCACTATCCCATGCCACAAATACTCCTGCTCGTGCTCCTTGCCGCCTCCCGCAAGTTGCGCCACTACTTCCAAGGCCACCCCATCAAAGTCGTCTCGGCTTACCCACTGGTGAGGGTGCTCCGGAGCCCCAATGCTGCAGGGAGAGTCGCCGAATGGAACATCGAGTTGCAGGCGTTCCAATTGGAGTTCAACGCCACCAGGGTCATCAAGGGCGCGGCGCTCGCCGACTTTGTGGCAGAATGGACCGACGTCCCCAGCCCCGAAGCAGGCGAGGACCACCCACTCTCACCAGGAAGTGAGGCACCGGACGGCTGGGTCATGTACTTTGACGGCGCGCTCGTGCGTCAGGGCGCGGGTGCTGGAGCTGTGCTCATCTCGCCCACCCAGGACAAGCTCTACTACGCTGTGCAGCTCTGCTTCTAGCAAGGCAAGAAGGTCTCCAACAACATCGCGGAGTATGAAGGTTTGATCGCCGGACTCAAGGTTGCGGCAGCCTTGGGAGTGAAGCGCCTCACCATCAAGGGCGACTCCTAGCTCCTCGTCAACTTCTCCAACAAAGTGTAGGAGCCAAAGGACGAGCACATGGAGGCATACCTTGCGGAGGTACGCAAAATTGAGAAACAAATCTTGGGCCTAGAACTGCAGCATGTGCCTCACGACACGAACATGGAAGCCAACGATATTGCCAAGAGGGCGTCTAGGCGCCTACCCCAGGAGCCCGGCGTCTTCGAGTAGCGGCTCTTCAAGCCTTCAGCAGCCCCGCCCGCCGCGGAGGCAACGCTGCCTCAGGAGGAGCTTCCCCCCCCAGCACCAACCTCAGGAGCCCCTGCCTGTGGCCCGACTTTAGGAGCGCGCCTGCTCCTTGCGCTCGAGCCTCAGGAGGGATGCTGGACCGAAGAGTTCAAGGCGTACCTGCATCAAGGAACCCTGCCGGAGAAGGAGGAAGACGTAGAGTGGGTGGCACGGCAGGCTACAGCATACTGCATTCGGGATGGTGAGCTTTATAGGAGGCGTCCAAACGACGTCTCCCTACGATGCATTTCCAGGGAGCAGGGGCGCGACCTGTTGGCGGACATACATGGTGGGGACTGCGGGCACCACTCTTCATCACGCACACTCATGGGAAAGGCATTCCGCAGCGGGTTCTACTGGCCCATGACACTCAATGCCGCTGCTGAGCTGGTCAAGTCCTGCGAAGCCTGCCAGTTCCATGCAAAGCAGATTCACCAGCCTGCTCAGGGCCTCCAAACCATTCCGCTCATGTGGCCGTTCGTGGTCTGGGGGCTGGACATATTGGGACCATTCCCACGGGTGCATGGGGGCTACCGCTACCTCTACGTCGCCATCGACAAATTGACCAAGTGGGCGGAAGTGGAAGCTGTCTGCACCATCCCAGCCGGCTCGACAGTCAAGTTCATCAAGGGCCTCGTGAGCCACTTTGGGGTCCCTAATCGTATCATCACCGACAATGGCTCACAGTTCACTAGCAACTGATGATGTTTGCCAATACTACATCAGTCGTTCCCCCAAGAGGGGAGGATGATGTAGCACATCAACGGTAGGTATTCCCCTTAGTAATGAAACCAAGGTATCGAACCAGTAGGAGAACCAAGCAACAGAACGTAAACATCCCCTGCACACAAATAACAGCCACTCGCACTCGACATGTTAAAGGGGTTGTCAATCCCTTTCGGGTAACGGCGCCAGAAATGGCTAGTTGATGGGATAAAATTGTAATAGATTGAAATAATAGATCACAAATAAAATAAAGTGCAGCAAAGTATTTTGGTATTTTTTTGGTTTAATAGATCTGAATAAAAAGAGCAAATAAAATAGATCGCAAAGCAAATATATGAGAAAGAAGACCCGGGGGCCGTAGGTTTCACTAGTGCCTTCTCTCAAGAAAAATAGCAAATGGTGGGTAAACAAATTACTGTTGGGCAATTGACAGAACTTCAAATAATCATGACGATATCTAGGCAATGATCAATACATAGGCACCACGTGCAAGATTAGTAGACCGACTCCTGCCTGCATCTACTACTATTACTCCACACATCGACCGCTATCCAGCATGCATCTAGTGTATTAAGTTCATGGAAAAACGGAGTAATGCAATAAGAACGATGACATGATGTAGACAAGATCCGTTTATCTATATGGCGGTAGATATAGATCTTGTCTTTTTATCCTTAGTAGCAACGATACATACGTGCCGGTTCCCTTTCTGTCACTGGGACGAAGCACCGTAAGATCGAACCCAGTACCGGGCACCTCTTCCCATTGCAAGATAAATAGATCAAGTTGGCCAAACAAAACCCAAATATCGGAGAATAAATATGAGGCTATAAGAGATCATGCATATAAGATATCAAAGAAACTCAAATAACTTTCATGGATATAAAAAGATATAACTGGTCAAAAACTCGAAGTTCATCAGATCCCAACAAACACACCGCAAAAGAGTTACATCATATGGATGTCCAAGAGAATATTGTATTGAGAATTCAGCGAGAGAGAGAGAGAGAGAGAAATCCATCTAGCTACTAACTATGGACCCGAAGGTCTACAAAGAACTACTCACGCATCATCGGAGAGGCACCAATGGAAGTGGTGAACCCCTCTGTGATGGTGTCTAGATTGGATCTGGTGGTTCTGGACTCTGCGGCGGCTGGATGAATATTTCGTCGACTCCCCTAGGGTTCTGGTATTTTTTGGGTATTTATAGAGCAAAGAGGCGGTCCGGGGGGCACCCGAGGTGGGCACAACCCACCAGGGCGCGCCTATGCATCCTGGCGCGCCGTGGTGGGTTGTGCACTCCTCGGGGCACCCACCAGGTGCAACCAGGGCCCATTGCCTTCCTTCTGGCCCATAAAAAATCATCGTGGAGTTTCGTGGCATTTGGACTTCGTTTGATATTGATTTCCTGCGATGTAAAAAACATGGAAAAAACAGCAACTGGCACTTGGCACTATGTCAATAGGTTAGTCGCAAAAAATGATATAAAATGATTATAAACATCCAAGATTGATAATAAAACAACATGGAACAATCAAAAGTTATAGATACGTTGGAGACGTATCAGCATCCCCAAGCTTAACTCCTCCTCGTCCTCGAGTAGGTAAGTGATAAAAACAGAATTTTTGATGTGGAGTGTTGTTCATCAAGTTATATCATATTCTTTTCTTTATAGCATGGACATTTGGACTTTTATGTAATTCAAAGCAATAGTCTAGTTTTGACATAATAATTTAGATACTCAAGCATATCAACAAGCAACCATGTCTTTCAAAATATTAATGCTAAAACAAGTTATCCCTAGCCCATCATGCTCAACATTGATCCATTCATGAAACACACTCGAATATTAGCTACACCCAATAGTTACTCATGATAATATTGCCTCTTAGTTGGTGCTTTTGTAAGAGAAGATGGAGACTCAAAATAAAAATTGCATAAAGTAAAAGAAAGGCCCATCGCAGAGGGAAGTAGGGATTTGCAGAGGTGACAAAGCTCAAAGCAGAAAATTAGAGATAAAAACATTTTGGAAGGTGTATCCATCCCACCAACGAAAACAACATAGAGCTACAAACACTTTCCATGCTAGATATGCCATAGGCGGTTCCCAAACAGAAAATAAAGTTTTTTCCTTTTTCCACCATTCTTTCACTTTCCATGGCTAGCCGTATCCACGGGTGCCTTCCATACCAACACTTTCCAAGGAATTTATTATTTGACAACATAAAGTAAATTCATTTTTGCATTTCGGGACTGGGAATCCCTAAAACCTTTGCGTTACTCTCATGCAATGACAAGTGAATAAACACTCATTGTGAGAATAACACAACCAACATGGAAAATATTAGCCACCCGTTACCGTTCCGCGAGCGAAACAAATACACAAAAGAGAAGTTTATTTTGAAAATTAGAGATGGCACCTGCAAATTTGCTTAGAACGACAAAATAATACCGCATATAGGTAGATATAGTGGACTCATGTGGCAAAACTGGGTTAAAGGATTTTGGATGCACAAGTAGAGATCATACTTGGTGCAAAATGAAGGCTAGCAAAAAGATTGAGAAGCGACCAACCAAGAAACGAATAATCTTGTGAAGCAAGCATTAAGCATAAGTAACACCGAATAATGCACCACAAGTAGGATATGATTTTCATTGCATGATTATTGACTTTCGTGCATGCATAGGGAATCACAAACCTTAACACCAATATTCTTACTAGAGCAATATTACTCATCAACATAACTCACATATCACATCATCATATCTCAAAACTATTACTAAGAATCAAGTTTATTTTGTCCAATGATCTTCATGGCATTTTTTTCTTTATCCTTCTTGGATATCTATCACTTTGAGACTAATTTTCATGTGTTGCTTTTCATAAGCTCAAACAAATATAAGTGAAGATCATGAGCATAACAAATTTTCTTTCTCTCAAAATAATCTAAGTGAAGCAAGAGAGAATTTCTTCAAAAATAACAAACACACCGTGCTCAAAAAGATATAAGTGAAGAACTAGAGCAAGTCCTAGCTCATTCAAGATTTAAGTGAAGCATAGAGAGCAATTCTAACAAGTCATGATGTAATTTTGGCTCTCTCAAATAGGTGTGTCCAGCAATGATTGATGACTTAAAACACAAAATAAAACAAGCAAAGACACATATCATACAAGACGCTCCAAGCAAAACACATATCATGTGACGAATAAAAATATACCCCCGAGTAAAATACCGATAGTTGTTGGAACAAAGCGGGGATGCCACTCGGGCGCATCCCCAAGCTTAGTTGGTTGTTAATTCTTTGGATAATAGCTTGGGATGCCAGGGCATCCCCAAGCTTAGGCTCTTACATCCTTCCTTCATCCATCGTAAGATAACCCAAAACTTGAAAACTTCAATCACACAAAACTCAGCAAAACTTTCATGAGATCTGTTAGTATAAGAAAGCAAACCACTACTATAAGTGCTGTATCAAACCAATTCATATTTTGTTTTTGTATTGTATCTACTGTATTCCAACTTTTCTATGGCAAAAACTCATCAAAGAAAACCATAGAGCCATCAAAATAAGCACACAACACAAAGAAAACAGAATCTGTCAAAACATAATAGTCTGTAGTAATCTGACTTTGGAGAATACTTCTGTAACTCAAACAATTCTACAAAAATAGGAAGACCTGGGTAATTTGTATATTAATCTTCTTCAAAAAGAATTGGCATTTTATCACGTTCTGGTGATTTTAAACAATTATTTTTGTGAGCACAAAGTTTCTGTCTTTTTCAGCAAGATCAAACAACTATCACCCAAGAAGATCCTATAGAATTTACTTGGCACAAACACTAATTAAAACATAAAAAGCACAATCATACCAGTAGCATAATTGTGTAAACACTCAAGAACATAAAGCAAAAAGCAAAAATAAAATTTTATTCATTGGGTTGCCTCCCAACAAGCCCTATAGTTTTACGCCCTTAGCTAGGCATAAGGCAAGGATCTAAGTTTTGTCATCCTTGTCCTTTTGAAGGCAAATAGCTAATTTTATATCAATGGTATTTAATATTGTGAAAGCACATGATCACTGATAGCAGAAGAAGGATTAAGCACGTTGCGAAAATTCATATCCAAACTAGCCTTCATCTCTTTGATTGTTTCATTTTGATAAAAGCATAGAAGGGTAGTTAGCTCAACATGATCTCCCTTGGGATGCTCAAATATGGTTTTCATCTTTTCATCAGTATCAACGGCATCCCCTTCAAGAAAACCGTTCCAAAACTAACTTAAAGGAGGAAGGCAAACCAGCATAAAAACTTTTCAAGTATATCTCTATCTGATATTGGGGCACATAGCTAGCTCGAATTCTTAACAGCCTATCCGGAGCATCTTTCAAAGATTCATCAAGTAAGTAACGAAAAATTCCGGGATCGTCTTCATCAAAATTGTCAAGATTTTTCCTAACAACCCCGGTAAGTCCTTCCACAACATCATAGTTTATGAGCTTGGAGAGGAGAGAGGGGCTATCCAAAGCATTAAAACTCGGGAGTAACCCCCTAGCCTTTTTAGAATCGGCCATGGCAACGGAAAAACGGCAAGCGGAAAAAGAGAGGCGAATAAAATGGCAAATTTTTGTGAAGTGGAGGAGAGGAAAACGAGAGGCAGATGGCAAATAATGTAAATTGCGAGGAGATGAGATTTGTGATTAGGAACCTGGTTATGTTGAAGATCCTCCCCGGCAGCGGCGCCAGAAAATTCCCTTGATGATGTTTGCCAATACTACGTTGGTGGTTCCCCCAAGAGGAGAGAATGATGTAGCATAGCAACGGTAGGTATTTCCCTCAGTAATGAAACCAAGGTATCGAACCAGTAGGAGAACCAAGCAACAGAACGTAAACAACCCCTGCACACAAATAACAGCCACTCGCAACCCGACGTGTTAAAGGGGTTGTCAATCCCTTTTGGGTAACGGCGCCAGAAATGGCTAGTTGATGGGATAAAATTGTAATAGATTGAAATAATAGATCATAGATAAAATAAAGTGCAGCAAAGTATTTTTGTATTTTTTGGTTTAATAGATCTAAATAAAAAGAGCAAATAAAATAGATCGCAAAGCAAATATATGAGAAAGAAGACCCGGGGGTCGTAGGTTTCACTAGTGCCTTCTCTCGAGAAAAATAGCAAATGGTGGGTAAACAAATTACTGTTGGGCAATTAATAGAACTTCAAATAATCATGACGATATCCAGCCAATGATCAATACATAGGAATCACGTCCAAGATTAGTAGACCGACTCCTGCCTGCATCTACTACTATTACTCCACACATCGACCGCTATCCAGCATGCATCTAGTGTATTAAGTTCATGGAAAACGGAGTAATGCAATAAGAACGATGACATGATGTAGACAAGATCCGTTTATTTATATGGCGGTAGATATAGATCTCGTCTTTTTATCCTTAGTAGCAACGACACATACGTGTCGGTTCCCTTTCTGTCACTGGGATCAAGCACCGTAAGATCGAACCCACTACCGGGCACCTCTTCCCATTGCAAGATAAATACATCAAGCTAGCCAAACAAAACCCAAATATCGGAGAAGAAATATGAGGCTATAAGAGATCATGCATATAAGATATCAAAGGAAGTCAAATAACTTTCATGGATATGAAAAGATATAACTGATCATAAACTCGAAGTTCATCAGATCCCAACAAACACACCGCAAAAGAGTTACATCATATGGATCTCCAAGAGACCATTGTATAGAGAATTCAGCGAGAGGGAGAGAAATCCATCTAGCTACTAACTACGGACCCGAAGGTCTACAAAGAACTACTCACGCATCATCGGAGAGGCACCAATGGAAGTGGTGAACCCCTCTGTGATGGTGTCTAGATTGGATCTGGTGGTTCTGGACTTTGCGACGGCTGGATGAATATTTCGTCGAATCCCCTAGGGTTCTGGTATTTTTTTTGACTGGAAACTGTGAGGCAACAGCCCCACAACATTTTATTTAAACTCAACCACCAAACAAATATAGAGGTTCTGATAAAGAATCAAACTAGAGGGGGAGGAAACTACTTACCTATTGCACTATTTACATAATTACAGGTACATATACAAGGATATATACAACCAACTAGGGCAAAGAATTGACCCAGGCTAACAGCAATGGCTTTAGACTAGGCTTGAATCTGTGAGAGTGCAGATCATGAATGAAGTTTCTCTTCCAAGAAGCAAATGTTGGCCTTTCATTTCTGAAGATTCTGCCATTTCTGAGGAGCCATACATTCCAGGATGCTAGATAAACGACCTCCCTGAAGAAAGGTTGCCCAAAGCTCTTCCTTGCAGCAATTAAACACTGAGATGGGGTTAAACCAGCTAACCATTGGATGTGCAAGTAGTTCCATACTCTTGTGCTGAATTGACATGTGAAGAAAAGATGATCTCTATCCTCATGAACATGGGCAAAGCATAACGGGCAGGTGTTGTCTTCCTGAGGTGATCGCCAGTGCCTCCTCACCAGCATATCTCTGGTATTGAGCCTGTCATTTAGCATTAACCACACAAACACCTTTATCTTCATTGTCGCCCTACTTTCCCAAATCCATTTGGCAGGAGTATCAGTGGCCACGTGAGCATGCATCACTGTATAATAACTCTTTGCAGAGAAAATACCTTTGCCAGGTGTCCAAGACCAAGAGTCATGAATCCCTTCATCAGCATTAAGGTCAAGGAGACTAGTTTGGACAGTGATCATCTCATCCATTGCTTCTGGTGACAAGGGCAGATGAAAAAGCTCAGACATATCAGGTGTGTTAATCACCTCTTGTATAGACACCTTATCATCAACGGCAAAAGAGAACAACCTGGGAAACCTCTCTCTGAGCGGAACAGATGAGCCTAGGAACACCCAAGCATCAAACCAAAAAAGGACAGAGTCTCCCATGTTTATGGTGACCTCAGAGTAAAGTCTGAAAATTTCATTGAGTTTGAGGATGTCTCTCCACCAATAAGAACCACATAAAACTGTGCCATGAGGAACAACACCATCATAGTAGGTATTCCAAATAAGAGAAACCCAAGGAATATTAGCTTTGTTATAAAACTTGGAAAGGTGCTTGGAAAGGAGAGCTCTGTTTTGGATGGTTAGATTTACTATTCCCATGCCACCTTTGTCTTTGGGTCTGCAAACAAGAGGCCAAGCTGCAAGTGATTGCCTAGGAGTATCCGAATTTCCTCTCCATAAGCATTGCCTCATAATCCTTTCAAGTTTCTTTATAATACCAGCTGGCAAACTTAAACTACAAAGAAAATAGATGGGCAAAGAGGACAGAACTGATTGGAGTAATTGCAATCTGGCACCCTGGTTGAGAAGGCTAGAACTGGCAGACAACCTTCTTTCAACTCTATCAACCACAGGAAATAAATCTTGAATCCTGGGTTTAGTTGTTCCCACAGGAAGCCCCAGGTAGGTGAAGGGAAGGGTCCCAACTTGGCAGCCAAAAATAGAAGCTAACCTGGCAGTTTCTGCCTCATCCACATTAATAGGCAATATGCATGATTTATGGAAGTTTACTCTGAGACCTGTGGAGGCATGAAAATCTTGCAGCATCTCCTTGAGAGCTAATAGTTGTGAGTCCACAGCAGGCATAATGAGGAGAGTGTCATCAGCATATTGCACTCTAGGGAAATCAGGATCATGAGTTTCAATAGGCAGGGAGATCACTCCATTTCTGAGCATATTGTTTACCAAAGTTTGTAGCAGATCGGCTGCAAGAACAAACAAGAGGGGTGACAGTGGGTCACCCTGCCTTAGTCCCCTTTTGCAGGTAAATTGTTTTCCAGGCACACCATTTAGAATGACAGAAGAAGTCCCAGAGGATAGAAACTCTCTAATCCAACCAATCCACTTGCTATCAAAACCCTTGTGATGCAGGAGTTTGAGGATTAGGTCATGCTCAACAGTATCAAAAGCTTTGGCAAAGTCCAACTTCAGAATCAAGATAGGCTTCTTGGACTTGTGACACTGATGAATATATTCCAGAGTCCAAGCAATACAATCTTGGATAGGCCTGCACTTAAGAAACCCATATTGGTTTTTATGAATGCACTTTAGGATAACCTTTTGCAATCTATTAGCCAGCAGTTTAGTCAGGAACTTCAGACAAGTATTTGTCAACGAAATAGGCCTGAAATCATTAGGACTCTCAGGTGAGAGTTGCTTTGGAATTAAGGTGATTAAAGACCCATTGATGCTACTAATAGTGATCTTTCCATCATAAAAGTCTTGGAATAATTGCAAAAAATCATCCTTTATGATGTGCCAGCACCGTTTGACAAACAATCCAGTAAAACCATCAGGGCCAGGGGCCCTATCTGTAGGCAGAGACTTAAGAACCTCATTTATTTCCTCCTCAGAAAATGGAGCAGACAAATTATCAAGACCATCCACTGTGTCAATCAATGAGGCTAGGTCAAACTTCATATCAGTCCCCTCAGAGACACCCATTCTATCCTTGAAAGTGCCCCATAACATGCCAGCCATCTGTTGGTGATCAGAGACAACATCACCATTTTCATTCTGCAGTGAGGAAATGGAGTTTCTCCTAAAACGTTCAGTCGACATTGCTTGGAAAAACTTAGAGTTCTCCTCCCCAACTTTTATCCACCGAATGGTACATCTCTGTTTCCAGTATAGAAACTGCAGGTGTAGGATTTCCTCAATGTGATGTTTAACAATTTTCCTGAAATTAAATTCAGGTCTTGTTAAAGGCCTTAACTCTTCAAGATTATCAAAAAATATTACCACCTTGTTACAAGCTTGAATGGCCTTCTTAAGTTTGGACATGCTGATGTACCAGTGTTTAAGAGCATTTCAGAGCCTTTTGAATTTTTCAGTCAAGCGAGTTGCATAATTTGCTTTTTTTGTTGGAGCATTCCAAGATTGTTCCACACAGTCAAAGAAACCAGGCAGTTCCACCCAATAATTTTCAAACCGAAAGATCTTTGACTTGGGTATAGATGTTGCAATGGAGACTACATAGGGTACATGATCCGATGCTGTTCTTGCGACAGGATGGACCATCGTGTTGGGATAGTCATTTATCCAAGTGGAGGAAGTGAAGAACCAATCCAGTTGCTCCAGCAACGGATTTTCTTGCATATTAGACCATGTGTAGGATCTTCCTTTTAATGGTAGCTCAAGAAGACCAAGGTGGCCAATGACCTCATTGAAAAGGAAAATATCGTTTAAATCTCCCCCTGGCAAGTTTTTGTTCTCAGGAGATCTAATGAAGTTAAAATCCCCCACAAGGAGCCACTTATCATCAATTGGAATTTCCAGGTCATACAGCCATTGGACAAAATCATCTCTGGGCTGCCCCTGACAAGGCCCATAAACATTTACCAAGGTCCATTGACTTGCATTATGGGCAGATATGAAGGATACTATGATACCAAACGGTTTAATATCCACTAAAGTGTCAATGAACATGTTAGAGCACCACAGCACAAGGATTCCACCAGAGGCACCAACAGAGGGTGAATAAACAAAATTGTCAAATCTTCTTGGGCAAAGCTTTATAATCACACGCTGGTCAAAGAAATCACATTTAGTTTCTTGCAAACAAATGATAGAGCATTGGCTTTCCTCAATTTTCGCTCTAACGCTTCTCTGCCTATCTTCAGAGTTTAAACCTCTCACATTCCAACAGAGAACCTTCCAATCTCTAGTTTGGTGTGCATCCATGAGGAAACAATAAAATGAGGCAGAGGTAATAGTTCACTGCATAACAGTGAAACAAAAGCCCATAGATAAAACCATCAACACAGACCAAAGTGCAGGTAGCAGACAAAACAGAAATAAAGTTCAGACAACTGGCATGACAAGGGACATGCCTCCCTGTATAACACTTAAAAGGCTTAATCATCATGAGGAACTGCAGGCTTGGGAGCAGTATCTGAAGAAGCCATAAGCTTCTCCACAGTCATCTTCTCAGCAGGGACACCAAGAGCTACTCCAATCATCTGAAGTGTGGCAATTGAAGTTGGAGGGGGAGCCTGCTCCTGGGTATCATCATTCTCTGGTTGGGCCTGTCTAGTTGGAGTGGATGCTTGATTGTCAACCTTCACCTTCTTGGCTCTAGGCTGCCTGAGGGGCCTGGGCTTCGGTGACAAAGGAGATACAAGTTTAAAACCTTTAGATTTGGCTGCACTCCTGGTCATCCTTCTGTCAGAAAAGTCTGAGACAGTCTGAACAACTGAAGTTTTAGGCTTTCTGGCACGGAATTTCCTGGTTTGCTGGACTGTAGTTGAAAAGGGGCAATTCATACTATCTGAAACTTCAATAACCTGAGTAGCTGCTTCAGAGGAAGGTACACTGTCGTCTGGCTCTCACGTTGCAGACTGAATACAGGTGTTCTCCAAAAACAGTCTCGTGGCAGTGCGTTGAGGTGACAATTGTTGGTCAGGAGATGGAAAGCAGAAAGACAGTGGAGGATCAAAAGCCATAGTCCAAGATCTCTTATGCATCTGAGGCAAGCCAGGTGGAGGCATGGCCTTAGGAATCTGGGCAGTCAGGAAAGTAGGCATAAGTGATTCAAAAGACCTCCTCTAGATAAATTCAGGTGGCAAAGCTGGCCCCATCACAACTCTCACAAGTCCAACATGCAGAGGAGGTGCATGAACCACAATGGGATTATATGGAACTATTGCAAGATTGTTCTATCCTGGATCCTGCACAGCAACAGGCATGGCCACCTCTTTGATATTGTTAGGGTCCTCAATATGTATGTGCTGTTCTGGCTGGTCTAGGAGATCCTGATCAACATGCTCTTGTGGGACTCCTTCCAGGACATTTTCCTGTACTAGAAAAGGGCCTTCAACCACAACATTGTTTGGCCCATCCACCAGGTCAATAGGCTCCAATGGGCCCAAAGCATCACCTGACTCATTAGAACCCATAGAAGGGTTTAAAACCATAGAGTTAGCCTCCTGGACCTGTGGTTGCACTTGTTGAACCTCATCCTCATTGTTGTCATGCCCCCAGCCATGTAAATCCTGTGGATTAGGCTGCGGTTGCTCCTCTGGTGCAGCTGGTTGAGGGACATCATTCCACCCGAGAGCAGGGTACGGTGGCAGAACCCAAAAATTCCCAGGTTGTTGCAGCTCACCTGGCATTGGATGTGGATTTCCATCCAATGGCATAACATCCTCATCAGGTGGTAATTGCTCAGCAAAATCGGTAGTCAGAATAGAAACAGATGTAGTCCATGAAACCACTGCTCCACCAATATTTCCAAACTGACGAAAAACCACATCATGTGGAACTAGCTGATTATCAGGGAAAGAGGCGTATATGAGAGATCTTACAAGCCTATCATCTTGATGATTCCAATAATGAAATTGTCCAAATGTACCCACGACCTCAGCTAAATTGACCTCATTACGATAATCCAAAGGAACTCCAACAAACATCAGCCAGCCTGTTCTATGCCCTTACAATGCACGAAAACCCTCTCCATCATCATGCCTAATAAATCTGACAAACAACTCATTGCCATGTTGATCCAAACCAAGCGGCCAAGGTGGATGAGCAACTAGAGCAGCGCGGATGACAGGATCCTGCATCTCATACAATCCTACTCCCTGAAACCAAGTCTGTGCAGATCGTACCGGTAGTTCAAGCTGGTTGGTGATGAAAGCATGGACCTGCTGCCGACGAATAGAAACGTCCTCGGGTGGCGGAGGAGGTTCACAATGCCGACCATGAAGGATTCATGGCACCGTGGAGGAGCTTGTCCGGTGTGTAGAACGTCCTCGGGACGCGGAAAGGCCCACCGTCGATGATGTCGTGGCCCGCCGGGAGGAAGTGCTGGGGATCAAGCTCATAAACTGCCATGGATGGAGGCGGCGATGGAGCTAGAAGCGGTGGTCTACTTGGCGATGTGCTACGCGGCGGCGATGTCGATGGTGGTTTTGTTGGGGTAGCGGAAGGGGCTGGAGATTTTGGTGGGGATCTATCAGAGTTGGCAGAGGAGGCAGTGGAGCTTGAAGCGTCAAGTTTCCTGTTGAAGGCGCGAGGCTCGATGCTAGGCGCTCTGGTTTTGGGAACCCATAGTTTAATATTCAGAGGAGACCGGGTGCTGTCCTTTTTAACGTGACCGGACCGGAAGCATTTACGGCATCTAACCATATTAGTGCAACGTTCCAAACTATGCCCCATGCCAAGGCACTTTGAAAAATCCCAAAAACTGGCAGCCATCTCTGCCACGACAAGATCAAGGCCTTGCAAGTCACGAACTAACTCAACTAGGGATTTAGGAGGTGAGTCCTCAGACATTGCCAACTCCGGCGTGCGGGTAATAAGATCTTTTCCTTGGTCAGAATCATCATTCGAAAGCTTCAACGGATTCTGGGCCGATCCCAACGGATTGGGCTGTAGGGTGGACGCAGGCCCAACATGACTTGCACGGGAAAATATCAAACCATGTGACGTACCCGATCCCGAAAACTCCGGGAGAAGATCACGGGGAGATATCGATCCAAACGTGACATCCGGAGAGTGCAAAACCCTCACCGGTGAGGTGGTCGGAGGAGGCGCCGGCGGCGAGATTAAATCAACCCGATGGAGATCAACACATTCCTGAGGATCAACTGAATAACCAACATCTAGAGTAACAATATTGATTTCCTCGGCAGTCGCCGGATAACGATAACCCTTGCAAGCATCATAATTCAGAAAGGTGGCAAAATGTAGGGATTTTTTAACAGCATGAGTAGATGATCGCAAAGAGGATTTGGCCGGTGCATGTTTCATGGCCTCAATACCAAGGCGTGCTCGACGCTTGGAGGGACTGACCAGGGTCCATTCCTCTTGGCATTCAACTTGCCAAAGACGAAACTCTTTCTCCCAATCTGGGCCTCCATGGCCCCAAAGATGAAAATAGCATTTGAATTGAGGGCAAACAAAAGAGCGTTGATGCAAGATGAAAAACCCCACTTCTTTGCAAGAAACATTAAAGGCAAAAACCTGGTCACGCAGACAAGATACCTTGAGAGAAGAATAATATCCCCCGATCGCAAATTCCAGTGCCAAAGCCACGTTCTCCTCATCTAGCCGAAAGTTGTGGCATGCAAAAGAGACCGCCATGATGAAATGGCCAGATCTATCGGAGGGATGCACTGTGCGATGAAGAGAATGCCAGATCGCCTTTGCCATGTCAATCCCGGGGAGAAATCCAAACCTAGGGAGATGGCCGTGTGAACAACCATGGAGATGACAACCAGGAGAAAGAGGAGAAGGCACCGGAGGTGATGGCCGGATCCAAAACCAAAACCCACGGAGGGAGATGGAGATCTCCGGCGGTAGGTGGGCTAGGGTTTAGGGGGGGCGGGGGGTGGGAGGAGTCATCTCTAGGGTTCTGGTATTTTGGGGTATTTATAGAGCAAAGAGGCGGTCCGGGGGGCACCCAAGGTGGGCACAACCCACCAGGGCGCGCCTGGGCCTCCTGGCACGCCCTGGTGGGTTGTGCCCCCTTGGGGCACCCCCCAGGTGCAACCAAGGCCCATTGCCTTCCTTCTGGCCCATAAAAAAATCATCATGGAGTTTTGTGGCATTTGGACTTCGTTTGATATTGATTTCCTACGATGTAAAAAAAATGAAAAAAAATAGCAACTAGCACTTGGCACTATGTCAATAGGTTAGTCCCAAAAAATGATATAAAATGACTATTAAATGATTATAAAACATCCAAGATTGATAATAAAACAGCATGGAACAATAAAAAATTATAGATACGTTGGAGACATGTCAGCAACCTCTTCAAAACGTATTGTGCTAACCTTGGAACGCAGATATGCTACGCCTCAGTGGCGCACCTCAGGAGCAACGGCCAAGCTGAGCGCACCAACACGGAGGTCCTGAGAGGCCTCAAAACAAGAACCTTCAAGAAGAAGCTCGAGGCCTGCGGCAGGGGCTGGCTCGACGAGCTCCAGTCCGTGCCGTGGTCCATCCGCACCACCGCCACCAAGCCAATGGGCGAGACTCCATTCTTCCTTGTCTACGGAGCCGAAGCGGTTCTCCCATACGAGGTCAAGCATCGCTCCGTGCGGGTCTTGGTGTTTCACGAGGCACGCCAGGATGCCACGCGGGGAATGGATCTCGTGTTGGGGGAGGAACGCCGCCGTCAAGCCTCGCTCCGGGTGGCAAGGTACCAGCAGGCGCTGCGGCGGTACCACTGCCGCAGCATCCACTCCAGGATGCTCGAGGTGGTCGATCTCGTCCTGAGGCGGGTGCTCTCCAGGGAGGAGCTGCATAAGCTCTCTCCCATGTGGGAGGGCTCGTTTAGGATTGCCCGCTGTCGGTGTCAAAACTGGCGGATCTCGGGTAGGGGGTACCGAACTGTGCGTCTAAGGTCGATGGTAACAAGAGACGGGGGACACGATGTTTACCCAGGTTCGGGCCCTCTTGATGGAGGTAATACCCTACTTCCTGCTTGATTGATCTTGATGAATATGAGGATTACAAGAGTTGATCTACCACGAGATCGTAATGGCTAAACCCTAGATGTCTAGCCTGTATGATTGTGATGGCCTCTACGGACTAAACCCTCTAGTTTATATAGACACCGGAGGGGCCTAGGGTTGTACAGAGTCGGTTTACAGAGGAAGGAATCTACATATCCGAACACCAAGCTTGCCATCCACACAAAGGAGAGTCCCATCCGGACATGGGAGGAAGTCTTCTGTCTTGTATCTTCATAGCCCATCAGTCCGGCCCATGTTACATAGCCCGGACGCCCAAGGACCCCTTAATCCAGGACTCCCTCAGTAGCCCCTGAACCAGGCTTCAATGACAATGTGTCCGGCGCGCAGATTGTCTTCGTCATTGCAAGGCGGGTTCCTCCTTCGAATACTCCAAAACAGCCTTCGAACACAGAAAACGTGTCCGACTCTGCAAAACAAGTACCACACACAACCGCAGAGAGTATAATATTTCCCGAGTCCAATCTACTAACAACTTCCATAGCGTGACATCACATCCCTGCCCGATCATTATTTCGAACCGTTTTTTAGCCTCCCGCTCCACGTTTCAAGATGCGGTTTTCATTGGCATGTCTTGTCGAAGCAGAGATCGTGTCCCCTTATTGCGGGATTCTCATCAATACGGGCATGGGTAATCCAACCGTGCCGTCTGCACGACCCTTGGGGAATAGGCGAGTTTTAAGGCGAGTTGGGAGGCGCTTGATATTCACTGCCTTTATAAGGAGATAAGGATTCACCCCTTTCACCCATGCCTTCTTCCTCTCCGCCCACCCATTCTCGAGCTCCAGCGCCCAAGCTTCCATCCTTTCCGCCTCAAAAAAGCACTCCGACCATGTCCAGATCTGGAGCACAGTGCAAGTGGATGGTCTCCTCCGTCAAGGAGAAGGACATCACCAAGCTTCGAGAGGCTGGGTACTTAGCCCAGGAAATCGCTCACCGGCTTCCAGCAAAGGGGCAGATCATCCCCACCCCGGAGCCCCATGAGAGGGTGGTATTCATCCCCCACTTCATCCGCGGGTTGGGGTTCGCTCTCCACCCATTCGTCCGTGGACTCATGTTCTACCACGGGCTGGATTTCCACGATCTGGCCCCAAACTCCTTCCTCAACATCTCGGCATTCATTGTCGTGTGCGAGGCCTTCCTCCGCATCCCACCCCACTTCGGATTGTGGTTAAAGATCTTCAATGTGAAGCCGAAGGTGGTGGGTGGTCAACACGCAGAGTGCGGAGGCACTATGGTGAGCAAGCTGCCCAATGTCTCATGGCCCAAAGGTACCTTCATGGAGATCGTCAAAGGGTGGCAACAACAGTGGTTCTACGTCACAGAGCCTCGTGACGCCACCTGGGCTGCGGCTCTCGAATTTAAGTCCGGGGCCCCGATGCGGCTCACCTCCTGGCTAGAGAAGGGCCTGGATTGGGCCTCGTTGGACGAGCTGACAGCACTTCAGACACGCATCAAGAGCATGGTGGACAAGAACATCAAGCTTGTCAACGTGATCTAGGTGATGCTTTTTCGCCGGATCCTTCCATGCCAAAGCCGGACTTTCCATTTGTGGGAGTTCGATCCAGCCGAGCACCAGACCCTACAACAGTTCTTCGGCACTACACACGAAGACATCTGGAAGGTGCTCTTTAAGGCCAACGAGACGTGGCCGGAGACGACCGAGGACCGTGCGTACAACCTGGCCCATCCCGCCAGTCCGGTAAGTGTTTCATATCCCAAGGCGTGTCCTTCACCTGTACCTTCAAGGAAGATGTCTAAGCTTCCCTATCCGTCTTTTCAGGGCTGGACAAAGAGGGCGGAGCGGATCGAGTGTCCGGCTCCGCTGCCCGAAAACCCAGCTATCCCACTTCTAACGAAGATGTTGGTTCCGGCGCCCTACCAAGCGCCCGAGAAGAAGGCCAAGAAGAAGGGCCAGGCGGGAAGAGGCGACCTTCGCCGTAAAGGCACTTCGGACGTGACGTTCGAAGACACCGAAACCCACTCCACTCCCACCACCGACGACGAGGAGGAGGAAAGCAACCCCCCCCCCTGAGGGGGAAGGAAGAAAAGGGCGGCCTCCATGGATTTGGTGGCCGAGGCATCCAAGAAGGGGAGGGTCTCCCTCGCGGACAACTCCGCGTTGGAAACTGACAGCAGCTCCGAGTGGTGCCCCAGGGATAAGCCCCTGGCTGAATCGTAAGTACTCAAAGGCACTTATACACACATATATCCAACTTCTTTAATTTGTGGTTTTAATGTGCCGAATCATGCGCCGTAGTCCGGCCCACGCCAGCCCCCGGCGATCCTCATCTTCGGGGAATCCGTTGGATCCAAATGTGATGGACAACGGGTCACTTCCAGTGGCCTCCTCTCCCAAGTCCACGGACGACGTCGAGGTGCTGTCCCGAAGGACCTTCCCAGGCCAAGGAGAGGTACAGGAGGCCATCAGGGTGGCGCCAGAGGGTAATACCTCGGCCGCCGGGCACATGGGGGAGCAAATCCCCCTAGAGACTGGCGATGGGGGCCATATCCAATTCGGCCCCCAGCCGTATACTATTCCGGAGGCCCATACGGCTCTGGAATCAGGCGAGCAGCCTCCTTCGAAAGAAGGAGGTGTGCCTATTCCGCCGATGACCTCTGTCCATCCAGAGGCACCGGATACTCTACTGGAAGCGCTGCAAAGTGCTTCCATTGTTGAGGAACACCGGACCCTCATGGGTACGGTGGTTGAGAGGGTTCAGTCCGCTAAAAGTGGACTGACCGAAGCCTGCACTAGCCTTTTAACAGGCTTTGAGGTATGTGACGCAATTATGTAAAAATAATGTCATAGTATAGACAGTAGCCCCTGAGACTGTGTTCGGTGTTCAAAAAGAAAAGCCGGACAGAGGATCAAATAATTTTCCCAGGAGACTAACCATACATGTCTTATGTGGATAAGCAGGCGTCGATGCTGGCTGCGACCTCCCATTCTGCCGAAGTCTCCAAACTGAAGCAGAGTCTGGAGCGGGCCGAGGAAGAGCTCGGCTGTGTGAAAAAACAGCTAGAGGACAAGCAAGGTATGCAATGGCCTATTTTGATCTAGAAAGATATGAATTATTTGTGTTGATCATGTTATCATGATATTTCGTAGGAGCTGCGACTGAGGTGGAGTCCCTCAAGAATGCACTGGCCGAGGCCCAGAAGGGAGCAGCAAAGGAACAAGCTGCCCGCGAAAAACACGAGGCCAGGGTCGGGGAGGTCCAGTAGGAGCTCCAAGACGCCGTAAAGAAATGCGAGTCCTTGGAGCATGAGATTCCGGACCAAGAGTCCGAACTTGAGAAGGCCCGCCAGAGTGCACAAGAGGCTAGGGTTGAAACCCAGGGCGCCCTCCAGGAGATCCAGGAGGCCAGGAAAATCGCGACGGGTAAGGCCTTTATTATGCAGAGCAAATTTGTGAAGAAAAGGTTCCTCTTACTAACCCGGATTTGGAGTTCTCCAGGAGCGTTTGCGGATCTGCCGTGCAGTGTTGCTGACGCGACGGAGTTCTTCCGAGCCGAAGAGGGGCGCTCAACGGAGAAGCTGTTCTGGTCACAATACCTTGCACCAGACCATCTGGTGCCCTTTAGCGATCAACTGAAACAGCTGACCGAACTGCATAGGGTGGCCGAACTGGCCATGAAGGATTTGATAATCCGTTTATGGCCTGCCGAAGTGTTGGGAATCGTAGCATAATTTTAAAATTTTCCTACGTTCACCAAGATGCATCTATGGAGTATACTAGCAACGAGGGGAAGGGAGTGCATCTACATACCCTTGTAGATCGCGAGCGGAAGCGTTCCAATGAACGTGGATGACGGAGTCGTACTCGCCGTGATCCAAATCACCGATGACCGAGTGCCGAACGGACGGCACCTCCGCGTTCAACACACGTACGGTGCAGCGACGTCTCCTCCTTCTTGATCCAGCAAGGGGGAAGGAGAGGTTGATGGAGATCCAACAGCACAACGGCGTGGTGGTGGATGTAGCGGTTCTCCGGCAGGGCTACGCCGAGCTTCTGCGAGAGAGAGAGAGAGAGAGGTGTTGCAGGGGAGGAGGGAGGCGCCCAAGGCTGTAGGTTGCTGCCCTCCCTCCCCCCTTTATATAGGCCCCCTGGGGGGGGCGCCGGCCCCAAGAGATGGGATCTCAAGGGGGGCGGCGGCCACAAGGGGGGGAAGGGGTTGCCTTGCCCCCCAAGGCAAGGGGGAACTCCCCCTAGGGTTCCCAACCCTAGGCGCATGGGGGGGGGGGGAGGCCCAAGGGGGGCGCCCCAGCCCACTAAGGGCTGGTTCCCTTCCACTTTCAGCCCACGGGGCCCTCCGGGATAGGTGGCCCCACCCGGTGGACCCCCGGGACCCTTCCGGTGGTCCCGGTACAATACTGGTAACCCCCGAAACTTTCCCGGTGGCCGAAACTGGACTTCCTATATATAATTCTTCACCTCCGGACCATTCCGGAACCTCTCGTGACGTCCGGGATCTCATCCGGGACTCCGAACAACTTTCGGGTTTCCGCATACATATATCTCTACAACCCTAGCGTCACCGGACCTTAAGTGTGTAGACCCTACGGGTTCGGGAGACATGCAGACATGACCGAGATGCCTCTCCGGTCAATAACCAACAGCGGGATCTGGATACCCATGTTGTCTCCCACATGTTCCACGATGATCTCATCGGATGAACCACGGTGTCGAGGATTCAATCAATCTGTATGCAATTCCCTTTGTCAATCGGTATGTTACTTGCCCGAGATTCGATCGTCGGTATCCCAATACCTTGTTCAATCTCGTTACCGGCAAGTCTCTTTACTCGTACTGCAATGCATGATCCCATGACTAACGCCTTAGTCACATTGAGCTCATTATGATGATGCATTACCGAGTGGGCCCAGAGATACCTCTCCGTCACACGGAGTGACAAATCCCAGTCTCGATCCGTGCCAACCCAACAGACACTTTCGGAGATACCCGTAGTGCACCTTTATAGTCACCCAGTTACGTTGTGACGTTTGGCACACCCAAAGCACTCCTACGGTATCCGGGAGTTGCACGATCTCATGGTCTAAGGAAAAGATACTTGACATTGGAAAAGCTCTAGCAAACGAAACTACACGATCTTTTATGCTATGCTTAGGATTGGGTCTTGTCCATCACATCATTCTCCTAATGATGTGATCCCGTTATCAATGACATCCAATGTCCATAGTTAGGAAACCATGACTATCTGTTGATCAACGAGCTAGTCAACTAGAGGCTTACTAGGGACACGTTGTGGTCTATGTATTCACACATGTATTACGATTTCCGGACAATACAATTATAGCATGAATAATAGACAATTATCATAAACAAAGAAATATAATAATAACCATTTATTATTGCCTCTAGGGCATATTTCCAACAGTCTCCCACTTGCACTAGAGTCAATAATCTAGTTACATTGTGATGAATCGAACACCCATTGCGTCCTGGTGTTGATCATGTTTTGCCCTAGGGAGAGGTTTAGTCAACGGATCTGCTACATTCAGGTCCGTATGTACTTTACAAATATCTATGTCTCCATTTTGAACACTTTCACGAATGGAGTTGAAGCGACGCTTGATATGCCTGGTCTTCCTGTGAAACCTGGGCTCCTTCGCAAGGGCAATAGCTCCAGTGTTGTCACAGAAGAGAGTCATCGGGCCCGACGCATTGGGAATCACCCCTAGGTCGGTAATGAACTCCTTCATCCAGACTGCTTCCTGTGCTGCCTCCGAGGCTGCCATGTACTCCGCTTCACATGTAGATCCCGCCACGACGCTTTGCTTGCAACCGCACCAGCTTACTGCTCCTCCATTCAAAATATACACGTATCCGGTCTGTGACTTCGAGTCATCCAGATCTGTGTTGAAGCTAGCGTCGACGTAACCCTTTACGACGAGCTCTTCGTCACCTCCATAAACGAGAAACATATCCTTAGTCCTCTTAAGGTACTTCAGGATATTCTTGACCGCTGTCCAGTGTTCCATGCCGGGATTACTTTGGTACCTTCCTACCAAACTTACGGCAAGGTTTACATCAGGTCTGGTACACAGCATGGCATACATAATAGACCCTATGGCCGAGGCATAGGGGATGACACTCATCTTTTCTATATCTTCTGCCGTGGTCGGGCATTGAGCCTTGCTCAATTGCACACCTTGCAATACAGGCAAGAACCCCTTCTTGGACTGATCCATACTGAACTTCTTCAATATCTTGTCAAGGTATGTACTCTGTGAAAGACCAATGAGGCGTCTTGATCTATCCCTATAGATCTTGATGCCTAATATATAAGCAGCTTCTCCAAGGTCCTTCATTGAAAAACACTTATTCAAATAGGCCTTTATACTTTCCAAGAATTCTATATCATTTCCCATCAATAGTATGTCATCCACATATAATATGAGAAATGCTATAGAGCTCCCACTCACTTTCTTGTAAACACAGGCTTCTCCATAAGTCTGTGTAAACCCAAACGCTTTGATCATCTCATCAAAGCGAATGTTCCAACTCCGAGATGCTTGCACCAGCCCATAGATTGAGCGTTGGAGCTTGCATACTTTGTTAGCATTCTTAGGATCGACAAAACCTTCCGGCCGCATCATATACAACTCTTCCTTAAGGAAGCCGTTAAGGAATGCCGTTTTGACGTCCATCTGCCATATCTCATAATCATAGTATGCGGCAATTGCTAACATGATTCGGACGGACTTCAGCTTCGCTACGGGTGAGAAAGTCTCATCGTAGTCAACCCCTTGAACTTGTCGATAACCCTTAGCGACAAGTCGAGCTTTGTAGATGGTCACATTACCATCTGCGTCCGTCTTCTTCTTAAAGATCCATTTGTTTTCTATGGCTCGCCGCTCATCGGGCAAGTCAGTCAAAGTCCATACTTTGTTTTCATACATGGATTCTATCTCGGATTTCATGGCTTCTAGCCATTTGTCGGAATTCGGGCCCGCCATCGCTTCTTCATAGTTCGAAGGTTCACTGTTGTCTAATAACATGATTTCCAGGACAGGGTTGCCGTACCACTCTGGTGCGGAACGTGTCCTTGTGGACCTACGAAGTTCAGTAACTTGATCCGAAGCTTCATGATCATCATCATTAACTTCCTCCCCAGTCGGTGTAGGCACCACAGGAACATTTTCCCGCGCTGCGCTACTTTCCGGTTCGGAAGGGGTGACTATCACCTCATCAAGTTCCACTTTCCTCCCACTCAATTCTTTCGAGAGAAACTCCTTCTCTAGAAAGGACCCGTTCTTGGCAACGAAGATCTTGCCCTCGGATCTGAGGTAGAAGGTATACCCAATAGTTTCCTTAGGGTATCCTATGAAGACGCATTTTTCCGACTTGGGTTCGAGCTTTTCAGGTTGAAGTTTCTTGACATAAGCATCGCATCCCCAAACTTTTAGAAATGACAGCTTAGGTTTCTTCCCAAACCATAATTCATACGGTGTCATCTCAACGGATTTCGACGGAGCCCTATTTAAAGTGAATGCGGCAGTCTCTAAAGCATAGCCCCAAAATGAGAGCGGTAAATCAGTAAGAGACATCATAGATCGCACCATATCCAATAGAGTGCGATTACGACGTTCGGACACACCGTTTCGCTGAGGTGTTCCAGGCGGCGTGAGTTGTGAAACTATTCCACATTTCCTTAAGTGTGTACCAAATTCGTGACTTAAATATTCTCCTCCACGATCTGATCGTAAGAATTTTATTTTTCTGTCACGTTGATTCTCAACCTCACTCTGAAATTCCTTGAACTTTTCAAAGGTTTCAGACTTGTGTTTCATTAGGTAGACATACCCATATCTACTTAAGTCATCAGTGAGAGTGAGAACATAACGATATCCTCCGCGAGCCTCAACACTCATTGGACCGCACACATCGGTATATATGATTTCCAATAGGTTGGTTGCTTGCTCCATTGTTCCGGAGAACGGAGTCTTGGTCATCTTACCCATGAGGCATGGTTCGCACGTGTCAAATGATTCGTAATCAAGAGACTCCAAAAGTCCATCTGCATGGAGCTTCTTCATGCGCTTGACACCAATGTGACCAAGGCGGCAGTGCCACAAGTATGTGGGACTATCGTTATCAACTTTACATCTTTTGGTATTCACACTATGAACATGTGTAACATCACGTTCGAGATTCATCAAAAATAAACCATTGACCAGCGGGGCATGACCATAAAACATATCTCTCAAATAAATAGAACAACCATTATTCTCAGATTTAAATGAGTAGCCATCTCGAATTAAACGAGATCCAGATACAATGTTCATGCTCAAAGCTGGCACTAAATAACAATTATTGAGGTTTAAAACTAATCCCGTGGGTAGATGCAGAGGTAGCGTGCCAACGGCGATCACATCGACCTTGGAACCATTCCCGACGCGCATCGTCACCTCGTCCTTTGCCAGTCTCCGTTTATTCCGTAGTTCCTGCTTTGAGTTACAAATATGAGCAACCGCACCGGTATCAAATACCCAGGAGCTACTACAAGTACTAGTAAGGTACACATCAATTACTTGTATATCACATATACCTTGGGTGTTGCCGGCCTTCTTCTTGTCCGCTAAATATTTGGGGCAGTTCCGCTTCCAGTGACCACTTCCCTTGCAATAAAAGCACTCAGTCTTGGGCTTGGGTCCATTCTTTGACTTCTTCCCGGTAACTGGCTTACCGGGCGCGGCAACTCCCTTGCCGTCCTTCTTGAAGTTCTTCTTACCCTTGCCCTTCTTGAACTTAGTGGTTTTATTCACCATCAACACTTGATGTTATTTTCTGATCTCTACCTCAGCTGATTTCAGCATTGAATATACCTCGGGAATGGTCTTTTCCATCCCCTGCATATTGTAGTTCATCACAAAGCTCTTGTAGCTTGGTGGAAGCGACTGGAGGATTCTGTCAATGACCGCGTCATCCGGGAGATTAACTCCCAACTGAGACAAGCGGTTGTGCAACCCAGACATTCTGAGTATGTGCTCACTAACAGAACTGTTGTCCTCCATTTTACAGCTGAAGAACTTGTCGGAGACATCATATCTCTCGACCCGGGCATGAGCTTGAAAAACCAGTTTCAGCTCCTCGAACATCTCATATGCTCCATGTTTCTCAAAACGCTTTTGGAGACCCGGTTCTAAGCTGTAAAGCATGCCGCACTGAACAAGGGAGTAATCATCAGCACGCTGCTGCCAAGCGTTCATAACGTCTTGGTTCTCAGGGATTGGTGCTTCACCTAGCGATGCTTCTAAGACATAATATTTCTTGGCTGCTATGAGGATGATCCTCAGGTTCCGGACCCAGTCCGTATAGTTGCTGCCATCATCTTTCTGCTTGGTTTTCTCTAGGAACGCGTTGAAATTGAGGACAACGTGGGCCATTTGATCTACAATACATAGTGTAAAGATTTTAGACTAAGTTCATGATAATTAAGTTCATATAATCAAATTATTTAATGAACTCCCACTCAGATAGACATCCCTCTAGTCATCTAAGTGAAACATGATTCGAATTCAACTAGGCCGTGTCCGATCATCACGTGAGACGGACTAGTCAAGATCGGTGAACATCTCCATGTTGATCGTATCTTCTATACGACTCATGCTCGACCTTTCGGTCCTCCGTGTTCCGAGGCCATGTTTGTACATGCTAGGCTCGTCAAGTCAACCTAAGTGTATTGCGTGTGTTCCGAGGCCATGTCTGTACATGCTAGGCTCGTCAACACCCGTTGTATTCGAACGTTAGAATCTATCACACCCGATCATCACGTGGTGCTTCGAAACAACGAACCTTCGCAACGGTGCACAGTTAGGGTGAACACTTTCTTGAAATTATTATAAGGGATCATCTTACTTACTACCGTCGTTCTAAGCAAATAAGATGCAAAAACATGATAAACATCACATGCAATCAAATAGTGACATGATATGGCCAATATCATCATGCTCCTTTGATCTCCATCTTCGGGGCACCATGATCATCTTCGTCACCGGCATGACACCATGATCTCCATCATCATGATCTCCATCATTGTGTCTTCATGAAGTCGTCACGCCAACGATTACTTCTACTTGTATGGCTAACGCGTTTAGCAACAAAGTAAAGTAAATTACATGGCGTTATTCAATGACACGCAGGTCATGCAAAATAATAAAGACAACTCCTATGGCTCCTGCCGGTTGTCATACTCATCGACATGCAAGTCGTGATTCCTATTACAAGAATATGATCAATCTCATACATCACATATATCATTCATCACATCTCCTGGCCATATCACATCACATAGCACTTGCTGCAAAAACAAGTTAGACGTCCTCTAATTGTTGTTGCAAGTTTTACGTTGTTTGTAGGTTTCTAGCAAGAACGTTTTCTTACCTACGTATGACCACAACGTGATTTGCCAATTTCTATTTACCCTTCATAAGGACCCTTTTCATCGAATCCGTTCCGACTAAAGTAGGAGAGACAGACACCCGCTAGCCACCTTATGCAACTAGTGCATGTCAGTCGGTGGAACCTGTCTCACGTAAGCGTACGTGTAAGGTCGGTCCGGGCCGCTTCATCCTACAATGCCGCCGAAACAAGAAACGACTAGTAGCGGCAAGAAGAATTGGCAAACTCAACGCCCACAACTGCTTTGTGTTCTACTCGTGCATAGTAACTACGCATAGGCCTGGCTCATGATGCCACTGTTGTGAATCGTAGCATAATTTTAAAATTTTCCTACGTTCACCAAGATGCATCTATGGAGTATACTAGCAACGAGGGGAAGGGAGTGCATCTACATACCCTTGTAGATCGCGAGCGGAAGCGTTCCAATGAACGTGGATGATGGAGTCGTACTCGCCGTGATCCAAATCACCGATGACCGAGTGCCGAACGGACGGCACCTCCGCGTTCAACACACGTACGGTGCAGCGATGTCTCCTCCTTCTTGATCCAGCAAGGGGGAAGGAGAGGTTGATGGAGATCCAACATCACGACGGCGTGGTGGTGGATGTAGCGGTTCTCCGGCAGGGCTACGCCGAGCTTCTGCGAGAGAGAGAGAGGTGTTGCAGGGGAGGAGGGAGGCGCCCAAGGCTGTAGGTTGCTGCCCTCCCTCCCCCCTTTATATAGGCCCCCTGGGGGGGGGGGCGCCGGCCCCAAGAGATGGGATCTCAAGGGGGGGCGGCGGCCACAAGGGGGGGAAGGGGTTGCCTTGCCCCCCAAGGCAAGGGGGAACTCCCCCCTAGGGTTCCCAACCCTAGGCGCATGGGGGGAGGCCCAAGGGGGTGCCCCAGCCCACTAAGGGCTGGTTCCCTTCCACTTTCAGCCCACGGGGCCCTCCGGGATAGGTGGCCCCACCCGGTGGACCCCCGGGACCCTTCCGGTGGTCCCGGTACAATACCGGTAACCCCCGAAACTTTCCCGGTGGCCGAAACTGGACTTCCTATATATAATTCTTCACCTCCGGACCATTCCGGAACCTCTCGTGACGTCCGGGATCTCATCCGGGACTCCGAACAACTTTCGGGTTTCCGCATACATATATCTCTACAACCCTAGCGTCACCGGACCTTAAGTGTGTAGACCCTACGGGTTCGGGAGACATGCAGACATGACCGAGACGCCTCTCCGGTCAATAACCAACAGCGGGATATGGATACCCATGTTGGCTCCCACATGTTCCACGATGATCTCATCGGATGAACCACGGTGTCGAGGATTCAATCAATCCGTATGCAATTCCCTTTGTCAATCGGTATGTTACTTGCCCGAGATTCGATCGTCGGTATCCCAATACCTTGTTCAATCTCGTTACCGGCAAGTCTCTTTACTCGTACCGCAATGCATGATCCCGTGACTAACGCCTTAGTCACATTGAGCTCATTATGATGATGCATTACCGAGTGGGCCCAGAGATACCTCTCCGTCACACGGAGTGACAAATCCCAGTCTCGATCTGTGCCAACCCAACAGACACTTTCGGAGATACCCGTAGTGCACCTTTATAGTCATCCAGTTACGTTGTGACGTTCGGCACACCCAAAGCACTCCTACGGTATCCGGGAGTTGCACGATCTCATGGTCTAAGGAAAAGATACTTGACATTGGAAAAGCTCTAGCAAACGAAACTACACGATCTTTTATGCTATGCTTAGGATTGGGTCTTGTCCATCACATCATTCTCCTAATGATGTGATCCCGTTATCAATGACATCCAATGTCCATAGTCAGGAAACCATGACTATCTGTTGATCAACGAGCTAGTCAACTAGAGGCTTACTAGGGACACGTTGTGGTCTATGTATTCACACATGTATTACGATTTCCGGACAATACAATTATAGCTTGAATAATAGACAATTATCATGAACAAAGAAATATAATAATAACCATTTATTATTGCCTCTAGGGCATATTTCCAACACGAAGCCATACCCAGCAGCTACTTCGGGCTCGTGAAGCAGTTGGTCAATGCTTGCCCTCGGCTTGATGCCATCAAGCGGTCGGTCTGCATCGAAGGTGCGCAGATGGCCTTCGCCCGTGTCAAGGTGCAGTGGGCAAAGATGGACTCCGTCAAGCTCGCGACCAAGGGACGCCCGCGGGCAAGGAGCACCGCACGCCCCAGCGGTATTTTGATGATGTCCTGAAGGGATCCCGCATTTTAGAGGGCCAGTGTGCAAAAGACATTATCTTCAGATGAATACATTCATGTTATCCCGTCCTGTATTATGAAACAAAGCCGTTGTGTAATATAATGCTTGTTGTTTAAAATTTTACCTCCTGTGCGGCCGTTTTCTTAAATCTGAGAGTTGGCCAGTCGTCGGCTTCAGCCCCCACGTAGGTAGTACGGGGGTGTCCGAGATGGAATCTAAACACTCTTGATCCAAGAGTTTGGTCCTTGAAGGAGGTGTTTAGCGCAACGAACCAGGCAATCGGACTATGTGGCTTTATCAGCCTCACTTAGCCAAAGGAGTTTGACAATAGAAATGTAGGCGCAGCCCCTAGTTAGTATTTGTTAATCCGGACTAGGGTGCTGTAGACACCTGATCGGGTGGAGGCCGATCCGTTGCATAATGCGGAAAAAATCGCAAAAGATTTTTAACCTCCAAATAGCTGACCAGCTCTCGTCGCATCATGACAGTCAGTTTTCGGCTTTCTCTACTGAGATGTTTGCTCAGATAAACCAGAAACACAATCGCAGTAGTTCTCCCTTTACTACCCTAGCCGATAGGACGGAATGTAAGGTAGTAAGCACAGGAGCCGGGCAACCCAACTATTGACCAAAGACATGATTCGGAGCCAATGCATATAATGCTAATTTCGGGGTGCCGAACTATACTGTAATAAGTGTTCGGACTTTGTTGCCTTAGTATGGAGCGCAATGAAGCCCCTGGCGAATTAAAGCATACCAAAGTGTACGGGTGCAATCGATAAGAATAGCAAAAGAAAATGAAGTAGTAAGCTAGTGCAAACATAAGTTGGCCCGCAAACTGTTTCCATTATAATTTGATTAATACGGCAAAGCGTATTTGTACAAATAGTGCGATAAGCAACAGGGCTATTTAACATGCCAAGACCTAGGGGGAGCTGCGTGCGGGTCCTTAAAACAGGTAGAGTGATCGTCAAGAAGAACACCTAGAGATTCCCCCACACGTTTATGCTGCTTGCCGCCTTGGTATATCCGTCCTTCGAAAGGACCGATGATCAGGCCGTCGGGAGGGGCCTGTGGAAGGGAAACCTGAAAAGGATAAAATGAAAAAAAGGAAGGCATGTGTGCCCAGGTTAGGTTAAGCCGTATTATGGGCCACCATTGAGTTATGCCTCCGTCTTTGCCCATGGTATTTTGAGTGCGTAGTTATGTACGCGCGGTACGTACGCCGCCTTTGGTCGGGACTGAGATGGAGGCCGAATTGCTAATCTGACTCCTGACGAGCTGGACTGTCATGTTGCGGAGTAGTCCGGACTCGTTTGACAGTGTCCGGGAGCTTGGCCGCTAAATTAAAATTCTCCTTGATAAGGCCGCTCTGTACTTCCGCTGTCAGGGCTGCGGTGTGCTCCTCGGTACGGAGGGAGCGCTCCGTGTTTCCATTGACTGTTATGACACCGCGTGGTCCGGGCATCTTGAGTTTGAGATAAGCATATTGTGGCACCGCATTGAATCGAGCAATTGCAGTTCGTCCGAGCAGTGCGTGATAGCCACTGCGGAAGGGGACGATATCGAAGATCAAGTCTTCGCTTCGGAAGTTGTCCGGGGATCTGAAGACAACTTCCAATGTGATTGAACCCGTGCAGCAGGCGTCTACACCTAGTATTACTCCTTTAAAGGTAGTTTTTGTGGGCTTGATCCTTGATGGATCGATGCCCATTTTGCGGCTGTATCTTGATAGAGCAGGTTGAGGCTGCTGCCACTGTCCATGAGGACTCACGTGAGGTGGAATCCATCAATGATTGGGTCAAGGACCAGTGCGGCTGAATCGCCATGACGGATACTGGTCGGATGGTCCCTGTGATCAAAGGTGATCGGGCAGGACGACCATGGGTCGAATTTTGGGGCGACTGGCTCTATCGCATAGACGTCCCTGAGCGCACGTTTGCGCTCCTGATACGTCTCCAACGTATTTATAATTTTTTATTGTTCCATGCTATATTATATTCTGTTTTGGACATTATTGGGCTTTATTATACACTTTTATATTATTTTTGGGACTAACCTATTAACCGGAGGCCCAGCCCAGAATTGCTGTTTTTTGCCTATTTCAGAGTTTCGCTGAAAAAGAATATCAAACGGAGTCCAAACGGAATGAAACCTTCGGGAACATGATTTTCGAAATGAACGTGATCCAGAGGACTTGGACCCTATGTCAAGACATCAACCAGGAGGGCACGAGGTAGGGGGTGCGCCTACCCCCCTGGGCGTGCCCTCCACCCTTGTGGGCCCCATGTTGCTCCACCGACGTACTTCTTCCTCCTATATATACCCACGTACCCGAAACTACCAGATACGGAGCCAAAAACCTAATTCCACCACCGCAACCTTCTGTACCCGTGAGATCCCATCTTGGGGCCTTTTCCGGAGCTCCGCCGGAGGGGGCATCGATCACGGAGGGCTTCTACATCAACACCATAGCCTCTCCGATGATGTGTGAGTAGTTTACTTCAGACCTTCGGGTCCATAGTTATTAGCTAGATGGCTTCTTCTCTCTTTTTGGATCTCAATACAATGTTCTCCCCCTCTCTTGTGGAGATCTATTCGATGTAATCTTCTTTTGCGGTGTGTTTGTTGAGACCGATGAATTGTGGGTTTATGATCAAGTTTATCTATGAACAATATTTGAATCTTCTCTGAATTCTTTTATGTATGATTGGTTATCTTTGCAAGTCTCTTCGAATTATCAATTTGGTTTGGCCTACTAGATTGATCTTTCTTGCAATGGGAGAAGTGCTTAGCTTTGGGTTCAATCTTGCGGTGTCCTTTCCCAGTGACAGTAGGGGCAACAAGGCACGTATTGTATTGTTGCCATCGAGGATAACAAGATGGGGTTTATATCATATTGCATGAGTTTATCCCTCTACATCATGTCATCTTACTTAAAGCGTTACTATGTTCTTATGAACTTAATACTCTAGATGCATGCTGGATAGCGGTCGATGTGTGGAGTAATAGTAGTAGATGCAGGCAGGAGTCGGTCTACTTGTCTCGGACGTGATGCCTATATACATGATCATACCTAGATATTCTCATAACTATGCTCAATTCTGTCAATTGCTCAACAGTAATTTGTTCACCCACCGTAATATTTATGCTCTTGAGAGAAGCCACTAGTGAAACCTATGGCCCCCGGGTCTATTTTCCATCATATTAATCTTCCAACACTTAGCTATTTTTATTACCTTTTATTTTACTTTGCATCTTTATCATAAAAATACCAAAAAAATTATCTTATCATATCTATCAGATCTCACTCTTGTAAGTGACCGTGAAGGGATTGACAACCCCTTTATTGCGTTGGTTGCGAGGATTTATTTGTTTGTGTAGGTGCGAGGGACTCGTGTGTGGCCTCCTACTGGATTGATACCTTGGTTCTCAAAAACTAAGGGAAATACTTACGCTACTTTGCTGCATCACCCTTTCCTCTTCAAGGGAAAACCAACGGAGTGCTCAAGAGGTAGCAGCTCCCTCTTGGGGATATGGGTAACGTATATCATGTTCACCGTTTTAACCTGGGGGGGGGGGGAATTCTTCTGTCCCTCTGTGTTCGGTGGACGGGGCTCCTCGTCGTCGTCCTCACTTTGTGACCCCTTCTCCTTGTTCTCGGTATTTAACTTGCCGACCTGTTTAAAGACCCAACTACTTCCGTTGGTATGATTGGCTGGTTTATCCGGGGTGCCGTGGATCTGACATGGACGATCGAGTATGCGGTCCAAGCTGGATGAGCCCGGATTGTTCCTTTTAAATGGCCTCTTCCGCTGGCCGGACTTGGAGCCACTGAATCCGGCGTTGACCGCCGTGTCATCGGTATTGTCACCGTTGCTTTGACGCTTGTGCCTGTTGCGTCGGGGTTTGCTGTTGCTATTTCTGGCTTCAGAGGTGCCAGGTTCGCTTGCATTATTATTGCTACAGGCTAGCCGGCTATCTTCGCCCACGCAAAAGCGGGTCATAAGTGACGTGAGGGCTGCCATGGACTTCGGCTTTTCCTGGCCGAGGTGTCGGGCGAGCCATTGGTCGCGGATGCTATGCTTAAAGGCCGCTAGGGCTTCGGCATCCGGACAGTCGACGATCTGGTTCTTTTTAGTTAGGAACCTAGTCCAGAATTTCCCGGCTGACTCTCCGGGCCGTTGAACTATGTGACTTAGGTCATCGGCATCCGGAGGTCGGACGTATGTACCTTGGAAGTTGTCGCGGAAGGCGTCTTCCAAGTCCTCCCAGCTGCCGATGGAGTTTTCAGGCAGGCTGTTCAACCAGTGCCGAGCTGGTCCCTTGAGTTTTAGCGGGAGGTATTTGATGGCATGAAGATCATCACCGCGGGCCATATGAATATGGAGAAGAAAATCCTCAATCCATACCGCGGGATCTGTTGTTCCATCATATGATTAGATATTCACGGGCTTAAACCCTTTTGGGAATTCGTGCTCTATTACTTCATCAGTGAAGCAGAGGGGGTGTGCGGCGCCTCTATATCGGGCCAAGTCGCGACGTAGCTCGGATGGAGTCCGTCTGCGGTTTTCGGCACGGGCGTGATTATGCTTGTCACGTCCGGCTTGATAGCCGTCGTCGTGCATCGGGGTACGCCCCCGTGATCCGTAGATCGATCTGGTCTGACCTGCTCTATTGTCCAGGTCCTGCCGCGGGTCATATGTATATCCTCGAGTTGTTATGTCTCTACCTTTATGGCGAGGTAGTATGGGCTGGTGTTCGGCTTGAGTTGCCGTTTTGTCCCGGCCACGTGGTGGTCGGTCAACCGCATTACATGCTGATGGTACGGGCTCGAGGGCCTCGTCGTCGAATTGGGGTAGCAGTTTACACTTCGGGTAACTTTTGGTTCGGCGCTCGAGGCCGTATTCCTCAGCCGCCAGGACATTAGTCCACCTATGGTTGAGCAGATCTTGATCAGCTTGAAGCTGATGCTACTTCTTTTTCAGGCTCCTTGCAGTGGCAATTAGCTGGCACTTAAAGCGCTCCTGCTCGAGAGGTTCCTCAGGTATGATAAAGTCTTCGTCACCGAGGCTCACCTCGTCCTCGGAGAGTGTGAGATAATTATTGCCCTCCAAGTCTTCGTTTACAACCTGTTTGTCAGGGCTAACTTTCCCATCTTCCGGATCGTCCTGTTCGGAAGTTGGCTCGACGGGGTCTTCTTGGTCTACGGCATCGTCCGGAGTGTTGTTGTCTCCTGTGCCGGTATTGATGTCTTCTCCACGGCGTGATTTAGAACGGCGCCGCTGATGTCGGTGCTCTGGCTGTATCTCAGGAGGTTTATCCTCGACTATATCTTCTTTGTCATCGTCGTTACCCTCTTTGGGTGTATCCACCATGTACACATCATACGAAGAGGTGGCCGTCCAGTGTGTGGTAAATGGCGGGTTTTGGGCCTGCTCTTCTCTGGCATCGTCGTCCATACCGTCGATGTCTTCGGAGCCGTAATCGAGCATGTCAGTTAAGTCCTCGATAGTGGCTATGAAGTGGGTGGTGGGTGGGACACAAAATTCCCCGCTCTCAGCCCCTAGTCCGGGCTGGGCGTAGTTCGGACGTTGCTCCTCTGTAATGACAAGGGATTGCATCAAGTCCAGAGCCTCGCTTAAAGGCGAGGTATGGCCAGGGAGAAGAGGGTCCGTGGAGTACGGCGGGAAGGAGACTCCTTGGCCGAGCTCACACGATGCTGACCCCGTGGGTTCAGAGCCAGTGTCCGGAGAGGAGTCCGGCTTCGTGATGGTCGCCAGCGACATTACCTCCTCCGGTTCTCCCGTAGTAGGCTTAATGGCCGCGGATAGTCCGGCAGGTTTAGGAATCCTGTCTTCGGCCTAGCGATGTGCTCCGGATCTAAGGCCAGAGCGGAGGTTGGGGTCGTGAACCCTTGGAAGATCGAGTCTCCTCGGATATTAGCGACATAGTCCCAATTTCCAAAACTAATCTGGTGACCTGGGACGTAGCTGTCGATCT
Organism: Triticum aestivum; assembly: GCF_018294505.1. Taxonomy (NCBI): domain Eukaryota; kingdom Viridiplantae; phylum Streptophyta; class Magnoliopsida; order Poales; family Poaceae; genus Triticum; species Triticum aestivum. The sequence goes on from NC_057805.1 coordinate 116,656,164, forward strand.
GCTCTAGATGGCCAAGTGAGTTGGCCCGCGGTGCGAAGCCGCCGAATACAAAGATCTGTCCGGGGAGAAAAACTTCCCCCAGGTCAGCATTGTTATAGATGACTGATGGAGCCATCGAACCTTCTGATGACGATGCATCAGAACTCTCAATGAAAGCACCAATGTCGGTGTCAAAACCGGCGGATCTCGGGTAGGGGGTACCGAACTGTCCATCTAAGGTCGATGGTAATAGGAGACAGGGGACACGATGTTTACCCAGGTTCGGGCCCTCTTGATGGAGGTAATACCCTACTTCCTGCTTGATTGATCTTGATGAATATGAGGATTACAAGAGTTGATCTACCACGAGATCGTAATGGCTAAACCCTAGATGTCTAGCCTGTATGATTGTGATTGCCTCTACAGACTAAACCCTCCAGTTTATATAGACACTTGAGGGGCCTAGGGTTGTACAGAGTCGGTTTACATAGGAAGGAATCTACATATCCGAACGCCAAGCTTTCCATCGACGCAAAGGACAGTCCCATCCGGACACGGGAGGAAGTCTTCTGTCTTGTATCTTCATAGCCCATCAGTCCAGCCCACGTTACATAGCCCGGACGCCCGAGGACCCCTTAATCCAGGACTCCCTCAGCCGCATCTCCAGGCCTGGCGCCGCGCGCTTGGACATGCAGGACGGGATCCCCATCCAAAACGCGTGGAACATCCAGCACCTCCGGAAGTTCTACCCATGAAGCAAGGCCCAGTGCTTGTGAAGGTCTCCGCTCGTGACACTCTCACGTAATAATGAGTGGGGCTGTACACGCCCCGGAGTCTCCGGAGTGCCACCCTCCGGCCTCTGGGGCTCCCTCCCATGTTCTAGTGACAGCACTTAGCTCCGCGCTGGTGAGAAGACTAGACTAGGTGCCGGACGCGGCTGTTCATTTGCATTCTGTAGCTGGTTTGCAACCTTTTAATGGAATTTGGAGCTCTAGCGTTTCTCGATTGCTTAGTTGGGTTTTCTCCCTTTACTTCGCTTGCTTCTTTGCCTTGCGTCAGGGAGAACGGTAGTTGCCCGTCGCTCTCCCTCGTGCGCCTCGTGCGGGGGCTGGGCAGGTGTGTGCGTGGGCTGGGCTAGCCCACTCCGCGAACACACCTCGCCAAAGCCCTGTCGCCCCAGAGCTTCGGCTTCCTTAATCTTCGTGAGGCGCCCTCAAGTGAGCTCGTGATTTGCGCACCCTCTTAAGTCCGTGCCCCCTAGGTACCGTGACGTGGTGCACTAAGCCACGATTAGCCCATTCCTGAAGGCTCATGCAAGGAGGAACAAGGCACCAAACAGATTTCCTAACAATCCTGCAGCTTTATGATGCCTCCTGAGGTCAGCGGCTCCTAAGTCGACAACAAGGAGGCCTCACCAGATGCCAAAAGGCGCGCCCTCGCGAGGTGGGAAACTACCCCGAGCGTATCAAGCTAAGTTATCCCTCTGCATCTACGCAGAGCACGAACATCATAGCATAACACAAGAACAATAAATATAGCATAGTGGCATAAGTACCATGGTTCATTACACGCCCCAGTAGGGCCCTCTACTTTTTCCAAAATGCAGGAAAAAGGAAAGGTTAAATAGAAGCGGCCCGCGCGATCGCAACAGCTCCTGAGGCCTGGCTCCGGAGGCCCTCCGAGCTCAGCCTGAGCCCTCCTCTCGCTTCATCGAGGCATGGCGACGAGAAGACCCGCCACCTCCCTTAAAGCGAGTCCGGCGGCGTGGCGGCTGGTCGTAACCGCCGCTGCTTGAGCTCTCACCAGAGGAAGAGCCGCCGCCACTGAGCAAGCCGCGGCCGTCACCAAGGGCAAGCTCACCCTCAGCGTCACCATGGCTATCGTCAAGGCCAAGTTCATTGTCGCCGGCGTTGTCTTCGGGAAAACACCCTGCACAGCGGCCATCTTCGCCAAACACCCTCACGTAGAGGGTCACGACGCCATCGTACTTGAAGTGGAGGGTGCACCTCCCGCTCAGGCCACGCGCGCGGGCAAACGTCTGCTAGCCGCGGGTCAGGGCCACGTTGCCCGCGACGGAGACCTCGACCGTGACCCACAAGGCCCTACTGTAGCAGCCATCGGCCTGCAGCCAGAGGCCGTCAGGCCCAGTGGTCGACAGCTCGCCGGCAAAGAAGCGCGGAAGCTGGAGCCAGGTGCCGGCCGGCCTCTCCGACCACATGACGAACTCCGGCAGCACCTCCGCCGAGTGGAACCGCGGTCGAGGGGGTCGGGCAACCAAGGTGCGCCTCCCCTCGTCGCATGGGGTGCCCCGCCCCTGGCGGCTACCGCCACGAGAAGAAGCACCGCCACGACTACCCAGGGCGATGCCGGCCCCTGAAGAAGTGTGCCCGCGCCCCCGAGGGACCACAGCAGGGGTCACGATGTGCTTATGGGGGCGGCCTCACCATCTCTTGAGCGGCGGCGAGCCGGGTCCCTCCATGGGGGCCTTCCCTTTCTCGGCAGCGAAGAACTTCCTCGTCGGCGCCATGGATGCTATGGCGAGTCGGCAAGGCTAGGAGGAGGAAGAAGAAGGAGCAGGTGGCAAGAAGAAATAGATGAGCAAAGGGGGCTCCGCTCCTCCCCTCATTTATAGTCGGAAGGAGGCCAACCGCCGGCCTCCACGATCACACGCAATGATGGTTTTCTCTGCATGCAGCAGGATCTCGTCAAGTCGAACGGTTGCCGAGGCAACATGGGGAAGCGGAGGCTCCCACGTCCCATCAATTGCCACGCGTCAACCGATGCCTGATGGTTGCTGCAACTACGTCGGTATTTCCCCCAAGAGGAAGGGATGATGTAGCATAGCGACGGTATTTCCCTCAGTGATGAAACCAAGGTTATCGAACCAGTAGGAGAACCAAGCAACACAACATAAACAACACCTGCACACAAACAACAACACCTCGCAACCCGACGTTTTAAAGGGGTTGTCAATCACTTTCGGGGTACGGCGTCTAAAGATAGGCAAACGGACGTGCTGTAAATTGTAGTAGATTGATAGATCGAACGCCAAATAAAATAAATAAAGATAAAACGCAGCAAGGAATTTTTGTATTTTTGGTTTAATAGATCTGAATAAAAACGCAAAGGAAAAGTAGACCGCAAGGCAAATATATGAGAAACAAGACCCGGGGGCTGTAGGTTTCACTAGTGGCTTCTCTCGAGGAAAATAGCAAACAGTGGGTAAACAAATTACTGTTGGGCAATTGATAGAACTTCAAATAATTATGACAATATCCACGCAATGATCATTACATAGGCATCACGTCCAAGATTAGTAGACCGACTCTTGCCTGCATCTACTACTATTACTCCACACATCAATCGCTATCCAACATGCATCTAGTGTATTAAGTTCATGGAAAAACGGAGTAATGCAATAAGAACGATGACATGATGTAGACAAGATCCGTTATCTATTGCGGCAGATAGGGATCCCATCTTTTTATCCTTAGTAGCAATGATACATACGTGTCGGTTCCCTTTCTGTCACTGGGATCAAGCACCGTAAGATCGAACCCACTACCGGGCACCTCTTCCCATTGCAAGATAAATAGATCAAGTTGGCCAAACAAAACCCAAATATTGGAGAAGAAATACGAGGCTATAAGAGATCATGGATATAAGAGATCAAAGAAACTCAAATAAGTTTCATGGATATAAAAAGATATAACTGATCGTAAACTCGAAGTTCATCAGATCCCAACAAACACACTACAAATGGAGTTACATCATATGGATCTCCAAGAGACCATTGTATTGAGAATTCAGCGACAGAGAGGAAGCTATCTAGCTACTAACTACGGACCCGAAGGTCTACAAAGAACTACTCACGCATCATCGGAGAGGCACCAATGGAAGTGGTGAACCCCTCCATGATGGTGTCTAGATTGGATCTGGTGGTTCTGGACTCTGCGGCGGCTGGATGAATATTTCGTCGATGCTTTTAGGGTTCTTGTATTTTTGGAGTATTTATAGAGCAGAGAGGCGGTCCGGGGGGCACCCGAGGTGGGCACAACCCACCAGGGCGCGCCTGGGCCTCCTGGCGTGCCCTGGTGGGTTGTCCCCTCCTTGGGACTCCCCCCAGGTGCAACCAGGGCCCATCTGCTTCCTTTTGGCCCATAAAAAATCTCCGTAAAGTTTCGGGGCATTTGGACTCCGTTTGATATTGATTTCCCGCGATGTAAAAAACATGGGAAAAAACAGCAACTGGCACTTGGCACTATGTCAATAGGTTAGTACCAAAAAATGGTATAAAATGACTATAAAATGATTATAAAACATCCAAGATTGATAATAAAACAGCATGGAACAATAAAAAATTATAGATACGTTGGAGACGTATCAACATCCCCAAGCTTAACTCCTGCTCGTCCTCGAGTAGGTAAGTGATAAAAACAGAATTTTTGATGTGGAGTGCTATTCATCAAGTCATATCATATTCTTTTCTTTATAGCATGGACATTTGGACTTTTATGTGATTCAAAGCAATAGTCTAGTTTTGACATAATAATTTAGATAGTCAAGCATATCAACAAGCAACCATGTCTTTCAAAATATCAATGCTAAAACAAGTTATCCCTAGCCCATCATGCTCAAACATTGATCCATTCGTGAAACACACTCGAATATTAGCTATACCCAATGCTTAAGTACGATGATATTGCCTCTTAGTTGGTGCTTTTATAAAAGAAGATGGAGACTCAAATTCAAAAAAAAATTGCATAAAGTAAAAGAAAGGCCCTTCGCAGAGGGAAGTAGGGATTTGTAGAGGTGCCAGAGCTCAAAGCGAAAAAATAGAGATAAAAACATTTTGGGAGGTGTATCCATCCCACCAACGAAAATGACGTAGAGCTACGAACACTTTCCATGCTAGATATGCCATAGGCGGTTCCCAAACAGAAAATATATTTATTCCTTTTTCGACCATTCTTTCACTTTCCATGGCTAGCCGTATCCACAGTTGCCTTCCATACCAACACTTTCCAAGGAATTTATTATTTGACAACATAAAGTAAATTCATTTTTGCATTTCGGGACTGGGAATCCCTAAAACCTTTGCCTTACTCTCGTGCAATGACAAGTGAATAAACACTCATCGTGAGAATAACACATCCAGCATGGAAAATATTAGCCACCCGTTACCGTTCCGTGAGCGAAACAAACACACAAAAGAGAAGTTTATTTTGAAAATTAGAGATGGCACTTGCAAATTTGCTTAGAACGGCAAAAGAATACCACATATAGGTTGATATAGTGGACTCATGTGGCATAACTGGTTTAAAGGATTTTGGATGCACAAGTAGAGGTCATACTTAGTGCAAAATGAAGGCTAGCAAAAAGATTGAGAAGCGACCAACCAAGAAACGAATACTTTCGTAAAGCAAGAATTAAGCATAAGAAACAACGAATAATGCACCACAAGTAGGATATAATTTTCATTGCATTATTATTGACTTGCGTGCATGCATAGGGAATCACAAACCTTATCACCAATATTCTTACTAAAGCATAATTACTCATCAACATAACTCACATATCACATCATCATATCTCAAAACTATTACAAGGAATCAAGTTTATTTTGTCCAATGATCTTCATGACATTTTTTTCTTATTTTATCCTTCTGGGATATCTATCACTTTGGGACTAATTTTCATGTGTTGCTTTTCACAAGCTCAAACAAATATAAGTGAAGATCATGAGCATAACAAATTTTCTTTCTCTCAAAATAATTTAAGTGAAGCAAGAGAGAATTTCTTCAAAATTTTACTAACTCTCAAATAAATCTAAGTGAACCAAGAGAGCATTTCTTCAAAAATAACAAGCACACCGTGCTCAAAAAGATATAAGTGAAGCACTAGAGCAAGTCCTAGCTCATAAAAGATTTAAGTGAAGCACAGTGAGCAATTCTAACAAGTCATGATATAATTTTGGCTCCCTCAAATAGGTGTGTCCAGCAAGGATTGTTGACTTAAAACACAAAATAAAACAAGCAAAGACACATATCATACAATACGCTCCAAGCAAAGCACATATCATGTGACAAATAAAAATATAGTCTCGAGTAAAATACCGATGGTTGTTCGAAGAAAAAGGGGATGCCACTCGGGGGCATCCCCAAGCTTAGTTGGTTGCTCATTCTTGGATAATAGCTTGGGATGCCAGGGCATCCCCAAGCTTAGGCTCTTCTATACTTCTTTCATCCATCATAAGATAACCCAAAACTTGAAAACTTCAATCACACAAAACTCAACAAAACCTTTGTGAGATCCGTTAGTAAAAGAAAGCAAACCACTACTATAAGTGTTGTATCAAACCAGTCCATACTTTGTTTTTGTATTATATCTATTGTATTCCAACTTTTATATGGCAAACACTCATCAAAGAAAACCATAGAGCCATCAAAATAAGCACACAACACAAAGAAAACAGAATCTGTCAAAACAGAACAGTCTGTAGTAATCTGACACTTTCGAATACTTCTGTAACTCCAAAAATTCTAAAAAATTAGGAAGACCAGGGTAATTTGTATATTGATCTACTGCAAAAGTAATTGGCATTTTATCACGTTCTGGTGATTTTTAACAATTAATTTCGTGAGCACAAAGTTTCTGTTTTTTCAGCAAGATCAAACAACTATCACCCAAGAAGATCCTAAAGGCTTTACTTGGCACAAACACTAATTAAAACATAAAAAGCACAATCATACCAGAGGCATAATTGTGTAAACACACAAGAACAGAAAGCAAAAAGCAAAAATAAATTTTATTCATTGGGTTGCCTCCCAACAAGCGCTATAGTTTTACGCCCTTAGCTAGGCGTAAGGCAAAGATCTAAGTTTTGTCATCTTTCTTCAACTCCTCAATCGAACACTTAGAATCCTTCAGAAATTTAGTATAATGATTTTCAATAATAATGCTCCTAGGAATAGATTTAAAGAACTCATTCTTGCAAAAGGGATGTCTAATCACTTCAACAAAATCCGGGTGGATACTTATCATCTTAAGATCCTCTTTACTAGAAGTTGCACCCTTGTTCTTAGATCACCTACTCTTTACGGGAGCTTCCTCAATAATTTTAGTGGTAGTAAAAGCCGTGCTTAGATTACTAAAGATTTCTTCCAATTTATCGATCCGAGACGGACTTTCTTCTATTCTTTTATGGATTAAGGTACCCCTCTCTTTTAAAAACTTAAAAATATCGCCCGCTTTTGACCCAAGATTAGTAGAAAAATTATGCATCCTTTTATGTATAATTTCCATATGATCTTTAGTGAGCATTTTCTTTTCAATAGCATCTAGTCTTTCCATAACATGTTCAAGAGTCAAAATTGTTCCATTAACCATAAGAGGTGGTGAGCCCACTAAATTTCCCATAGCATTAAGAGCATCAAAAGGAGGACTCATTAAGAAATTTCCACCGGTAATCATATCAAGGACGAATCTATACCAAGTGGTGATACCAACATAAAAACAACGTAGAAGCACAACGGTATATCGCTTACGGATAGATCTATTATCTGCATTGCAAATTCTATACCAAGCATCTTCTAAACTTTCTCCTCCCCTTTGTTTAAAGTTGAGAACCTCGTTCTCGGGAGTGCAAGCAATAGAGGAGGGATTATCCATGACGGCAAACAAGATCTCACACATAAAAACAGATCCGGCAAGAAAACAACGAATAGAAAAAAGAGGCGAATAAAACGGCAAATTTTTGTGAAGTGGGGGAGAGGAAAACGAGAGGAAAATGGAAAATAATGTAAATTGCGAGGAGATGAGATTTGTGATTAGGAACCTGGTTATGTTGAAGATCCTCCCCAGCAACGGCGCCAGAAATTCTCCTTCATGGTTGCTGCAACTACGTCGGTATTTCCCCCAAGAGGAAGGGATGATGTAACACAGCGACGGTAGGTATTTCCCTCAGTGATGAAACCAAGGTTATCGAACCAGTAGGAGAACCAAGCAACACAACGTAAACATCACCTGCACACAAACAACAACACCTTGCAACCCGACGTTTTAAAGGGGTTGTCAATCCCTTTCGGGGTACGGCGCCTCAAGATAGGCAAACGGACGTGAGGTAAATTGTAGTAGATTGATAGATCGAACGGCAAATAAAATAAATAAAGATAAAACGCAGCAAGGTATTTTTGTATTTTTGGTTTAATAGATCTGAATAAAAACGCAAAGGAAAAGTAGATCGCAAGGCAAATATATGAGAAACAAGACCCGGGGGCCGTAGGTTTCACTAGTGGCTTCTCTCGAGGAAAATAGCAAACGGTGGGTAAACAAATTACTCTTGGGCAATTGATAGAACTTCAAATAATTATGACGATATCCAGGCAATGATCATTACATAGGCATCACGTTCATGATTAGTAGACCGACTCCTGCCTGCATGTACTACTATTACTCCACACATCGACCGTTGTCCAGCATGCATCTAGTGTATTAAGTTCATGGAAAAACGGAGTAATGCAATAAGAACGATGACATGATGTAGACAAGATCCGTTATCTATTGCGGCAGATAGGGATCCCATGTTTTTATCCTTAGTAGCAACGATACATACGTGTCGGTTCCCTTTCTGTCACTTGGATCAAGCACCGTAAGATCGAACCCACTACCGGGCACCTCTTCCCATTGCAAGATAAATAGATCAGGTTGGCCAAACAAAACCCAAATATTGGAGAAGAAATACGAGGCTATAAGAGATCATGCATATAAGAGATCAAAGAAACTCAAATAACTTTCATGGATATAAAAAGATATAACTGATCATAAACTCGAAGTTCATCAGATCCCAACGAACACACCGCAAAAAGAGTTACATCATATGGATCTCCAAGAGACCATTGTATTGAGAATTTAGCGAGAGAGAGGAAGCCATCTAGCTACTAACTACGGACCTGTTGGGGATATAATTATTGAGTTTAAACCGCCCAGGAGGGGCCGGGTTATACTCATAGTGAGTTATTCATATTGAAGCCCATGAAGACAGGAAGTATGGCACTTTACGGAGGAGATTTAACAAGAAGGCCCAAGGCCCAAAGGCGGATTAGGGGCCGTAGATGTAAACCGGCATGTGACGTATGACTTGTGTTGTAAGATAAGGAAAAGTGTAGAAACCGAGCCAGACACGTTTATGAGCCGGCCGGGATTCTGTAAACCGCCGAGCGTCAACCTGAGTATATAAAGGGACGACCCGACGACAGGTTAGGGACAAGAAACAACAGATCGAGAGCCAGGCAAAGCGTATTCGCTCCCTGGTCATCGAAACCCTAGCAATACCACCTCAACTGGATTAGGCCTTTACCTTCACCGCAAGGGGCCGAACTAGTATAAACTCGTTGCGTCCTTTGTCCCGCTTTAACCCCTTTAAGCTAACTATGTTGCGATGGCTCCACGACTAAGTCCTCACACTAGGACATCTGCCATGACCAAACCACGACAGTTGGCGCCCAACGTGGGGCTATCGCACGATGGTTTCAAGTTCTTAGAGGGAAGCTTCGAAGGGCTCAAGGGATACGCTATGGGCCGGATGACCAAGAGTCGTCGCGGCAAGCTCTACACCGACGATGAGTACGGGTACCGGGTCCCCTTCGGTGGAATTCACGTCTTCATTGGCAAGATCGGCAAACCGGGCCCTGAGCCGGACATCTGCACCGACATCGTCGAAATGGCTCAGCGTGCGAGACCTGCCCGGGTTCAGCTTGTCATGAAGCGTGCCTTCATGGGAATTATCCACGGAGCAGAATCTGAGGACGTATCGGCATCTGGTGATGAAATCGTCGTTTACTCCGATGACGAGTCATCTACTGGAGAGACCGAGTCATTGTACCAACTGCAAGACGGCCGGCTTGGGGGCTATTCCGATGGCGACAGTATTCCGTACCCCTTCGATCCGCCGAGCCGGGTTGCGATCTTCATGGCCGGTACACAGCCAGTGCAGCACTCTTCGACTGCAGCAGCGATGATCTCCGGGTCAGCAACGGCGATAGCAGCCGGGGCAGGAGGTCCTCTGCGACCGCCAGCTCAGGCTTTGTCCGACTTATTTGACACTTTGGCAACGCTGCTGGCGGTAGAGGTTAACCCGGCGAATCAGGATCAGCATAACACGAAAGTTGCAAAAGTGAAGGATCAGATAGCTCAAGCCAAAGTAGACCTGGCAGCTGAGGACACCAGGATGGCGGCAGAGCGGGCCGAGTTGGATGCACAGGCTTACCGGCTTATGTTAGATCAGAACGCTTCAAATGATGTCATGAGGAGAAGGTACCGGTCTCACCTGCCTCCGGTTTATGAAGCAAGGAATCTCTTTAACACACCAGGAGCAGGAACCAGTAACCAGCTAGTGGTAAACCGGGTGGAAGCACCTGGAACGGGGGTGCCGGTTCAGCCGCGCACGATGGATCCGCCTCGTCAGAACAATATCCCGTCACAACACATACCAACGCCTCCGGGTCATTACTCTAACCCTTTGGATAACATAGTCGCTGCCGCTTCACGCTTGGCAGCTTTCCCAGTCGAAGGCGAGTCCCCAGTAGCGGTTGAGATGCGACGGGCCAGAGAGCTCCTTCAGATAGCCTTGACTCAGCAGCAGGCTTATTCGTACAGCCGCGAGAGGATTCATTCCACCCCCCGCCCAAGCCAGAGTTACAGCAGGCATATTGATGAACCGGCTGTGTCGAGCAGTGCATGGAACCGTAACCCGCCTCGTGGGCATAACTCGGCGGGCGGTGGTGCTAATGCTCAGAACATGGTGGATCACGGTAGAGCATGTCGAGAGGCCGAGCTAGCGGCGCAGTACGCGGCCCGTCAGCTTACTCCGGTTCGTCCAACAACTTCGGTGGAACCAGGTGTTGCTTTCAGTTCTTTGGGGGTGCCGTGTCTCACCCCGGCTCTACGTAATGTGCGGCTGCCCAAGGATTTCAAAGGTCCCCGTAAAGTGCCCAATTACACTGCCAACTTACCCCCCGAATCATGGATTGAGAGCTATGAGATGGCGATGGAAATGCTGGACGTTGACGATGCTGCATGTGCTAAATACTTCACCATGATGTTGGAGGGAACAGCTCATACTTGGCTGAAAAGTTTGCCAGCTAACTCCATTGGATCATGGGCCGAGTTAAAGGCCTGGTTTATCCTGAATTTCAAAGACACGTGCAAGCAGCCCATGTCAATTATGGATTTAGCCACCTGTGTCCAAGAAGAAGGTGAATCAACAACCCATTGGGTGCGCCGGGTCTCAGCAATCCTGCATTCGTCGGACCGCATCAACGCCGATTCAACAGTCTTAACGTTGGAAGGCAATTGTCGGTTCACGCCTTTAAAGCTGAAGTTAGGACGGCTCAAGCGTCACTGCAATGACATGGGGACACTTATGGCGGCTCTGGTTAAGTATGCTGACTCTGATGGTACCAAGGACCCCGAGTCTGACGATGAAAAGCCGGGAAAGGGAAAGAAGAGCAGCAGCACCAGAGGGCAACAGCATAACCCGGCGGGCCATGGAAACAATGGTAAGCGCAAGGCTGATAACAATTTAGGTTTTGTGGCTAACACCAACACACAGAATAATGGTCAGCGTCGTAAGGGTAAACCGCCCCCAAGGAGTGGAGGATCAGGTATCAATCTTGAGCACCTGTTAAACCAGCCTTGCCCAAGACACGGGACGCGAGAAAGGCCGTCTACGCACCTCTGGAGGGATTGCTTTATTATGAAGGAGTTCAAAAATTCAAATCTTTTCCAAGATGGTCATGGACCGGGTGGCGGTTCAGGACCAGGTTTTCATGGGCCGAGTTACGGCAGAGGCGGTTCTGGCTTAGGATTTCAAGGCAGTCATGGCAACCAAGGTGGTTATAATCAGCAGCATAGTCAGGGGAGTCAACAATAGCAACAGTCGGGTTATCAGAGCAACCTGAAGCAGTTGAATAGTGGGCAGTATCATGTCTTCACCACTAGCCTATGCAAGCGCGACCAGAAGCTTCATAAGAGAGCAGTGAACTCCGTTGAACCGGCAGTCCCCCGTTATTTGCGCTGGTCTGAGCAGCCCATCGTATGGAGTCGAGAAGATCACCCGCCCCAGGTTGATAATCCGGGTCACCTGGCACTGGTGGTGGCACCTCAGGTTGGAGGGTATAAATTCACCAAAGTACTCATGGACGGGGGGAGCAGCATCAATATTCTCTATTTTGAAACCTTCCGTCGCATGGGGTTGACAGATAAAAATCTTAAACCATCGAACACTGTTTTCCATGGTGTGGTGCCTGGTAAGTCGGCATATCCAGTCGGTAAGATAGCCCTGGAGGTTGCTTTTGGAGATGATCATGACTCTAGATCAGAGACATTGACCTTTGAAGTGGTGAAAATCAAGAGCCCTTATCATGCCCTGTTTGGACGACCGGCTTATGCTAAGTTCATGGCAATGCCCTGTTATGTTTATCTGCAGCTCAAGATGCCGGGTCATAAGGGGACTATCACGGTACATGGGAGCCGTAAGATAGCTTTGGAATGTGAAGAAGGTGATGCGGCTTATGCTGAGTCGGTTTGTGCAACAGAGGAGTTGAAGTTTTATAAGGACAATGTTGATCCGGCGGATATGACTTCTTTGAAAAAGCCAACTACAGAGCATGATCCGGCCTTGAAGTTTAAATCGGCTGATGAGACTAAGTTAGTTGATTTTGTTCCTGGCGATTCATCCAAGCAGTTCAACATCAGTGCTAATCTGGATCCGAAATAGGAAAGCGCGCTCATCGAGTTCATCCATGAGAACCGGGACATCTTTGCATGGAAACCTTCTGACATGCCAGGTGTACCGAGGGAACTCGCTGAGCACACTCTTAACATCGATCTCAAGTTTAAACCGGTCAAGCAGTTTCTCCGCCGCTTCAATGAAGAAAGGCGCAAGGCTAGTGGTGAGGAGGTAGCCCGGCTCTTGGCAGCGGGGTTCATTGTGGAGGTTTTTCACCCTGAGTGGTTAGCTAACCCGGTGCTGGTACTTAAGAAGAATGACACTTGGCGTGTGTGTGTGGACTACACAGATTTGAACAAGGTTTGTCTGGCTGATCCCTTTGCTCTCCCTCGTATTGATCAGATTATTGATGCTACAACGGGTTGTGAGCGTTTGAGTTTTCTGGATGCTTACTCTGGTTATCATCAGATCAAGATGGCAGTTAAGGACCAGGAGAAGACAGCTTTCATAACTCCGTTTGGAGCCTTCTGCTATGTGTCTATGCCTTTTGGGCTCAAGAGTGCCCAAGCGACTTATCAGCGATGTGTGCAAAATTGCCTTCACAGACAGATTGGGCGCAATGTTCATGCTTATGTAGATGACATTGTGGTGAAGTCAAGAAAGAAGGAGACCCTGATTGATGATTTGAAGGAGACGTTTGACAATCTCTGGGTCTACAAAATGATGCTTAACCCGGCAAAATGTGTCTTTGGCGTACCAGCAGGCAAGCTTTTGGGTTTTTTGGTGTCTAACGGGGGCATTGAAGCTAATCCGTAGAAGATCAAAGCCATTACTTCCCTGGCTAAACCGGCGTGTGTCAATGATGTTCACCATTTGGCGGGTCGGATTGCAGCTTTGAGCCGGTTTATAAGCCGCCTTGGAGAAAAGGCCATCCCTCTGTATCAGATGATGAAGAAGCTAGATGATTTCGTTTGGAGTGATGCTGCTAATGAGGCGTTTGAGGATTTGAATAAACAGCTGGCTGAGCTGCCCGTTCTTGCTGCTCCTATTGATAAAGAGCCCTTGTTGTTATATGTGGTTGCTAATGCCTGGGCTGTCAGTGTAGCCATTGTGGTGGAACGGAAGGAGGCAGGCAAAGAATACCCGGTTCAGAGACCGGTTTACTACGTCAGTGAGGTGCTTATCGAGTCTAAGCAGAGGTATCCGCACTGACAGAAGCTGGTATACGGGGTGTTCATGGCTAGCAGAAAGCTCAAGCAGTACTTTCAAGGACATCCTATTACGGTGGTCAGCTCTGCTCCTTTGGGACATATCATTCAAAATAGAGAAGCCACATGACGAGTTGCCAAGTGGGCCATTGAGCTTGGACCCCATGGTATGAAGTATGTGCCTCGCACGGCCATCAAGTCACAAGCACTCGTTGATTTTATCAATGACTGGACAGAGTTGCAGGCGCCTGAAGATAAACCGGATAACACATACTAGACAATTCATTTTGACGGGTCCAGGCTACTGGAAGGCTCGGGGGCTGGAGTTGTGCTTGCTTCTCCTCGAGGTGATAAATTTTGTTATGTTCTCCGGTTGATGTTTCCTTGTACTAACAATGCAGCTGAGTATGAGGCCTTACTTCATGGTCTTCGGATGGCTAAGGAGATGAACTTAAGCCGGGTGAGTTGCTTTGGCGACTCCGATTTAGTAGCTCAACAAGTCTCTGGTAAGTGGGATTCTAAGGATCCACTCATGGCGACTTATCGGCGAGAAGTGGATATTATTGCTAGTTACTTCAAATGTTATCAAGTTGAGCATATTGATCGGAGGAAGAATGAAGCGACCGATTCCTTAAGCCGGTTGGGTTCTGAATGTAAACCGGTGCTGCCAAATGTCTTTCTTGATGTCTTGCATAACCCGTCAGTTAAGTTACTTACGGAGGAGGATTTGGCTATTCCTGACCCGGAAGCTCAGTTGGTGGCGGCGGTTCATGCCATTCCTGATTGGACAGTCCCTTATTTGGCTTATATGACCCGGGGGCGAATTACCTGAGGATGAAATCTTAGCCAGGCAGATAACCCGACGGTCTAAGTCAATGACAATTGTCAATGGAGAGCTACATCGCTGCAGTGTTACAGGGGTTTTTCAACGTTGTGTTTCTTCAGAAGAGGGCCGTGAGATCCCGCGTGAGATTCATGAGGGGGATTGTGGTCATGATGCCGGTTCAAAGTCTCTTGTGGCCAAGGCTTTTCGTCACGGATTTTATTGGTTGACGGCTCATGCTGATGCTGAAGATTTGGTCAGTAAATGTGATGGCTGTCAAAAATTCTCACGACGTGCCCATGTACTGGCTCAAGAATTGAGGATGATTCCAATTACTTGGCCGTTTGCAGTGTAGGAGCTTGACATGGTTGGGCCTTTCAAGAGGTCCAAGGACAAAAAGACACACCTTTTGGTGGCGGTTGACAAGTTCACATGAAGTATTTGATTTGTGCAATTTATTTATTCATAGGGCCAAACTCTATGGTTGGCAAGACACTTATGTGTTCACAAAGGCCATGGGCGAGATGGTCATCAACTGCATGCGAGGAGAGATACCGGTGGTAACAATCGGAGGTGAGGGCGAATCGAGACCGAAAGCTACTAATAAAATAGCATAATTTGGACGGTCGTAACTCTAATATAGGGCTTTGAAGCATAAAAATCAGCTGCAATCTAGTTTTTTCACAAAGGCTGGTTGAGGCTCACACTCAACCATCTATGCTTTGCAGATGATCTTTTTTTTTCAGCGGTGAAGAGGATTTACTAGAGTCTAAAAATCTTGTACGCAAGTTGGCACAGTGCTTTCAATCAATCTCGCTCATCTGGTCTGCCCGGTCAAATCAGCGATCATGCCCCCCTTATTCTAGCGGAGGAACAACTTCATCAGATTCATTCCCTTGCTAATCCGCCTTCAAGCCTTGTGGGTTGAGGCAGAGCCGGTCAGTAAATGTGATGCGGCGACGGCGGTTCAGTTCATGAAAAAGGTGATTTTCCGTTTTGGCTTTCCCCACAGTATCATAACTGATAATGGCACTAATCTGTCCAAGGGTGCTATGAAAGAATTTTGTCAACGTGAGCACATCCGGCTTGACGTATCATCAGTGGCTCACCCCCAATCTAACGGTCAAGCGGAGAGAGCCAATCAAGAGATCCTGAGAGGCATCAAGCCCCGGCTTATGGTTTCTTTACAGAGGACGCCGAGTTGTTGGGTGGAGGAGTTACCTTCTGTGTTACAGAGCATCAATACCACCCCCAACAGGTCTACGGGTTACATACCTTTTTTCATGGTTTACGGAGCAGAGGCGGTTCTCCCTAGTGACATCCATCATGACTCGCCTCGTGTGGCGGCTTATGTTGAAGCTGACAATGAGAAAGCATGTCAGGAAGCACTTGACCTGTTAGATGAGGAGTGTGACATAGCAGCGGCTCGTTCGGCGATTTACTAGCAAGATCTGTGTCGTTATCACAGCCGCCGGGTTAAAACTAGAACTTTTCAAGAAGGCGATCTGGTGCTCCGGCTCATCCAGGATCAGACTGATATGCACAAGTTATCCCCGCCTTGGGAAGGACCCTTTGTGGTCAGCAAGAATCTGAACAACGGGTCATACTACCTTATCGATGTTCGAGAGCACAAAGACTCACGTAAATCGGAGGAGGAGACCCACCGACCGTGGAATATTGCTCATCTTTGGCCTTACTACACCTGAGCCATAGGCTCCTCTTATGTACATATTCTTGACAATGTATATATTATGATCAATATAATAAACTGGCATCCCTGCTAAAGCGGGGCCTCTGCCGTTCTTCCTTAAAAGTTTTTGGTTACATGGGGGCTTCTGTTTATAAAGCAGAGTTCTGATTGCCCATTGATCCGGCTTATAGGACACATAAAAAACTTGGGGGCTTGCTGCCCAAAGTCAAAAGGGACCAAAGAGAGTCTGTTGCAAAAGCACAACTCAAACATAGGCGCCCATTGAGCACAGCTCAAAATATTGCTTGGGGGCTCTTTTGTTCTAAAGAACAAAGAGTCTATAACCTTGTAATAGGCTATAAAAGTCAGGCTTGGAAGCCAGGTGTATTCACCTAAAACCCCGGGTTATCCTGCCTTTTTAAGTAAGTCACCCCGCCCAGGTAATCCTGGTAAGACCCGTCGAACGTTTGACAAGTCAATCTTATACAGATCCTGAACTTGTCATAGTTAAAATGACGATTGGTTAATGTGAGGCCCATCTTATAAGGTTTGTAAAATGGTTTAACTCAGTGGCCTGGCAGCCCATGAAAAGCCTCGTTTTGGGCCTGGCAGCCCATGAAAAGCCTCGCTTCTTGCATGTTTTCTTTTGAATTCTTTCTTTTTGAGGTTTATTTTGATGAGGTTTATACTAATCCGGTGTTTATTGACCCGGTCTGGCTTTTGACTATAAGTCGCCAGTACCAACTTAAAAGATAACCGGTGTCTATTGACCCAGCTTGGCTTTCGTCTACAAGTCGTTAGTACACGATCAGCTACAATCCGGTGTTTATTGACCCGGCCTGGCTTTCGACTACAAGTCGCCAGTTTGATATAAAGATAATCCGGTGATTATTACACCCGGTCCGGCTTTGCTATAAACCGGCAAACATAGGAGGAATTATCAATACTCAGGATTTGGGTTATCACCCTTACTAAAATAAGTTGGTAAACCAACAACGTGATTCAATATCACAGGTATGATATATTTCATATTTGATTATTCTTAAGTATAGCCTTGGTTATAAACCCTGGCTATATGTTGGGCATTATGACCCGTCCGGCGGTAAACTGCCAGGACACTTTAAACCTGTTGTATGTAGGAACAGATTGAATAGGCTACTAAGGATCATAAGCAGACATAGCATATCTAATCATGGCGGATTAACAGTGTCATGCAAAGTATATATGCACGATGGCATAGCAGATCAAGCATAAAAACTAGCCTATTACAAGGCGCTTTAAGACCCAAAAGAATAATTGTTTTCAATAAGTCTTGCAGAAAATGCAGAAGCTAAACCGGCCCCCGGTTTACGAGTCTTCGCCGGGCTGGCTTGAAGCTTGTGGATCATCCTGCGCCGGTTCATCCTCCTCCTCTCCACCCAGTGGCTGGAAGTCAACGGTTGCCCAGTCGATCCCAGTTAAGGCCTTGAATATAGCTTCATCACTTATAAGTGTGGAAGGTTCAATATTATGGGCATTGGTGTGCTTACGGATTGGAGGAATAAGCGTTGGAGCATCATAGGTCGGCGGGTTAACTCTCTTGTTGTCAGCATCATAAATCGACTGATAATGAGAAAGATCGGTCTCTTTAGCCAATTTGCTAGCCAATGGGCGCATTTCCTTCGTCAAAGCTCGGAGGTCATCATTATCAAAGTCTGACCCGTCCTCCTTTATGCTCGGATAACCGTTTCCCACGTCAGCCGGATCAAGATCAGGTATCCATGCTTTAGCCCGGGTTAGCGCGGTCAGAGCACCTGCCTTTGCAGCTAATCTTTTTAATTCTTCAAATCGGGCAGGCATCATCGACAACCTCTCTAATGTTTCCTTGATCAAGGTTGGGGGCGGTTTATTATGAGAGGCAGTACAGATGATCCGTTGTGCGCCGGTATATAATTGCTCTATGAGAGTATAGGCAGCCTTTAATTTCTTCTGCATGTCGGAGCCAAGATGGGTAATGCGAGATCCTGCATCATCACAAACATTGGTAAACCGGCAGTTTATGGGATAATACATGTTTAAAGCTTAGGAAGAGGCTCTTTACCAAAAACAGTAGAAGTCATGGCGTTTATTTGCCGCTTCAAGCGAGTCAGCTCTTTTGTTACTGGGTTAAGGACCACTTCAGCATCCTTAGCCCTCTTCAGCAGAGTTGCTTTCTCTGTATCCCAAACAGCCAGCTCGCTTTTAAAGCTCTCCTTCAGTTTCTCCATGGCTGCTAAGGCACTGGTTAGCTCCTCTTTGGCCTTGGAGGCTTCTGCTTGTTGGGACTTGATATTTTATTGAAGATCGGCGGTTTGGGATTATTTTTTGCTCAGCTCAGCCTACAAGAGACATGTAATTTATGAGGTAACAATACATATTTGAAGTACCAAGCACATAACAAGTTATCCACTTGGTACTTGGGGACTAATGTCTATTGCTTCTTATCAAAAACTTTTACAAGTCCCAAGCTCAATACAAGCATTATTCTTGGCACTTGGGGCCTAATGCATATTTGCTCAAGGATAAAAGTCCCGGTTCATCTTGAAAAGATAAACCAGCCCTTGGGGGCTACACGGGTGAGACTGAAGGATTAATACTCTAAAGTCCCGGTTCATCTTGAAGAGATACACCGGCCCTTGGGGGCTACGCAGGCAAAAATTGAAGTATTACAAAAGTCCTAGTTTATATTGGTATTATAAGTCGGCCCTTGGGGGCTACTGGAGTTGATATTATAAATTGGATAAAAGGGAAGAATAATTATGCAGAGTTAACAGTATTTACCTCATATCGCTCCTTCATCATGTTCACTAAGCCGGCTTCATAGTCGCGGCTTGTGTACAGGCGGTTTAAAAAACCAGAATGGATATCTTGGGCGCTAAGGTGGGCATAGTTTTCCAAGTCTGCCTTCCACTTACCCTTATCAACAACAAAGATTTCTTCTTTGGCACTGTGCTTTGACAAAAAAATGGGGTTGCCAGGAGTCGTGTAGTCAAAGCCAGTAACTACAACATCATCCGTTTTATCATCAGCAGCTTTGACTGGGCTCGGCGGTTCATCAGCCGCTTTAGCTGGGCTTGGCGGATCAACAACATGACATGTTGGATCATTTTCCACCTGTTCAGCAAAGGTTTCATGATCTTGCGGTGGCGGATCATCAAGAATAGCATCGGCATTTGGCTCAAACGGTTCTGGGGTTCTCTCCGGTTCAATGGCCGGGTTATCATCAGCCGGTTTATTCAACTTGGCCTTTTTGCTGGGTCTAGGCTTGGCACTGAAAGGAACAAACATAAAGGTTAGTACAGTGGGCAAACATAAGGTGTTAAGGGTTAGTTTAAGTATAACTCACCCAGGAACCTTTTTGAGGGTTGGAAGTTGCGTTTCTGTTGATTCGCCAGAAGAAGAATGGGAAGTTCCCTGATAATTTGAATCAGACGGAGTAAGAGGTTGCCGGAAATAACCCGCCTTAGGATAATGTGGGTCAGAATTATAAGAGACCACTGGGCGACGTTTACGAACCGGCGTGTTCGGTAAACCGGAAGAAGTTACCACATGGCCGCTATGCGGAGTTGTGCGGCGAGCTTCGTGTTGTTGTTTCTTCAAAATAAAGTTTGGATCCATGTGAGCTAGAGGGTGAGAAAATCTTACTTTCCGGTTTGCTTGACGAGTTTTCGGAGTTGGCAGAGGTTGTGAGCCGGAGGAAAGAATAATTACCTCTACATCGCCAGCTTGGCTAGCCTCTGCGTCCTCCTGATAATAATCATTATCAATAAGATGTATGAAGAAGGAACCAAGTGAATCAAGTTCTACCTTTGACTCGTGATTTTCATCATCGTTGTCGGTGGGAAACGACACCTATGGGATCACTGGAATCCCTTCTACGGTTGGCGGGCGCGAGGTTGTGAGAAGAGCAGGTCTGACAGGAAGCACACGGATCGTTTACCCAGGTTCGGGCCGCGAAGATGCGTAATACCCTAGTCCTACTTTGGTGGATGTATTGGGTGTTCTTGTGTTCTTGAGCTAGCTACGGGGTGTAACTTGCCCAAAAGAGCCGAATCCCTCTCCTAGTTGCCTCGGGCCTCCTTTTATAGGCAAAAGGGGTCGCCACAGTGACACACAAGAGGTGGAAAGGTCTACAGTGCGCGAGCTTATCGCCCGGCGTTACAGGATAAAGTGCATTAAATGCGCTACTTCGGTGTCCATTAGCTTTATCGGGGACGGGAACGAGGCCCGTCCCGTCCGTCGCCGCCCCGCCTCGCTTCGACACGCGCCCGGGCCAGCGATGCTTGCGGTGTCATGTAGGCAGGCAGGCTGCTGAGGTAGCGCGTGTTGGGGAACGTAGTAATTTCAAAAAATTTCCTACGCACACGCAAGATCATGGTGATGCATAGCAACGAGAGGGGAGAGTGTTGTCCACGTACCCTCGTAGACCGAAAGCGGAAGCGTTAGCACAACGCGGTTGATGTAGTCGTACGTCTTCACGATCCGACCGATCAAGTACCGAACGCACGGCACCTCCGAGTTCAGCACACGTTCAGCCCGATGACGTCCCTCGAACTCCGATCCAGCCGAGTGTTGAGGGAGAGTTTCGTCAGCACGACGGCGTGGTGACGATGATGATGTTCTACCGACGCAGGGCTTCGCCTAAGCACCGCTACAGTATTATCGAGGTGGACTATGGTGGAGGGGGGCACCGCACAGGGCTAAAAGATCAAGCGATCAATTGTTGTGTCTCTAGGGTGCCCCCTGCCCCCGTATATAAAGGAGCAAGGGGGAGGTGCGGCCGGCCAGGAGGAGGCGCGCCAGGAGGAGTCCTACTCCCACCAGGAGTAGGACTCCCTCCCTTCCTTGTTGGACTAGGAGAGGAGAGGGAAGGAGATAGGGGGAAAGGAAAGGGGGGGGCGCCGCCCCCCTCCTTGTCCAATTCGGACTTGGGGGGAGGGGCGCGCGGCTGCCCCTTGGCCGCCTCTCCTCTTCCACCAATTGGGCCCATGAGGCCCAATAGCCTCCGGGGGGTTCCGGTAACCCCCGGGTACTCCGGTATATATCCGATAACCCCCGGAACCATTCTGGTGTCCGAATATAGTCATCCAATATATCAATCTTCATGTCTCGACCATTTCGAGACTCCTCGTCATGTCCGTGATCACATCCGGGACTCCGAACAACCTTCGATACATCAAAACATATAAACTCATAATATAACTGTCATCGAAACGTT
The DNA here is from genome assembly GCF_018294505.1 of Triticum aestivum. Classification (NCBI taxonomy): domain Eukaryota; kingdom Viridiplantae; phylum Streptophyta; class Magnoliopsida; order Poales; family Poaceae; genus Triticum; species Triticum aestivum. Next base: position 116,677,830 of record NC_057805.1, read on the forward strand.
AAGCGTGCGGACCCTACGGGTTCAAGAACTATGTAGACTTGACCGAGACACGTCTCCGGTCAATAACCAATAGCGGAACCTGGATGCTCATATTGGCTCCCACATATTCTACGAAGATCTTTATCGGTCAGACCGCATAACAACATACGTTGTTCCCTTTGTCATCGGCATGTTACTTGCCCGAGATTCGATCGTCGGTATGTCAATACCTAGTTCAATCTCATTACCGGCAAGTCTCTTTACTCGTTCCGTAATACATCATCCCACAACTAACTCATTAGTTGCAATGCTTGCAAGGCTTAAGTGATGTGCACTACCGAGAGGGCCCAGAGATACCTCTCTGACAATCGGAGTGACAAATCCTAATCTCGAAATACGCCAACCCAACAAGTACCTTCGGAGACACCTGTAGAGCACCTTTATAATCACCTAATTAAAAGCTGTCACGAGCAAAGAAATAATTCAACAGGTCCCACTTGTGTGTGTGCGTGTGTGCGTGTGTGTGTGTGTGAGAGAGAGAGAGAGACCCATCGGTCGATGCTCGTAAATACATCTTTCAACCATATGCATTGCTGATACTCAGTAAAAACTTATATAGTTGACACAATCATATAGAACATCATAGCACACTGAACTTGCATACAAAAATTTCACGCAGGCGGCACAATCAGGATAGAATCAGTGGATCGCTACGGGTAGGGCTATGTTGAAACCAACGAACTCGTACATAATGGTTCATCATCTTTATCAATGAGAGGGAAATATCTTGAATGTTGTGCAAAGAAAACAGACAGACAACACAATAAGTTCTGCTAGCACATTAAGTTGACGTACAACCCTTTCTAAAAAAAATTTAGGTACAAAATAAGAACAGGTCACAATCAAATGTATTGGCACATCAGTGCTTCACACCCATAGCTCTGATTTAACTAGTATCTGACAAGATTCAGTTGTTACCTCAAATTAGAGCACATCCAGGCAGCCAACCCTGCCTCTTCTCCCAAAGAAGCAGTGGCCTCCGCCGCGCGATGGAGTAGGCCTTGTGCCATCCATCGTTTCGAGCAACACGGGGAAAGTCTGACGTTGACTCCTGTAATGGACGTCGTCGACGGACCCTGGCACCAGCGGCGGCGGCAGGACTTTGATTGATGGATTGACCACTTCTTCGACATGCACGAACACTCGATACAGGTACATCCCTAATGTGGTCCGCGGCGGCCTTGGTGGCGACGAATAGTACAACCCCGGTTCCTGCACCGGTATCTCCACACCAATCACCTTCGGTATGGTCGACGGCTTCTTCATCCATGCCATAACCGTCAGAGCCCAGCTGTTTGGAGGAACAAACATACTTACGAGCTCACCTCCAAGTTCGTTGATAAGCTCATTCATGGACTCGCTGTTCCAAGCACGTCGAGGCATGCCGTGGAAGGTAAGCTTTGTTAAAAACTCAAGCTCAGAGGGCACCGAGCCCCATCCTGGGTGCCACCGATCAAAGCTCACCAGCGCACCATCGCAGAACAAACGCCGGGAAGATTCGAACACACGACTGCAGTCAAAAGTTGTCCGGAACCTGACAAAGAAATCAGCCGGTGGCGGACAGACTTCGACGAGCAAGTCACTTATTTGGATGTCGTGCGCAATGCCAAGAGCTTTGACAAGGTCGTCTGGCGAGACGGGAGGCCGGTCGCCGTTGATGGTTACCATCAGCACTTTGCCGACAAACTGGTCATCAAGCGCTGCCATGCCACTGTTGAGCGACAGCACGGAGCGACCGAAGGCAGGACGGACCTCAGGATCTCTGGCTCGGAGATCCGCGTTGACCGGTGACATGATAGTGAGCTTGAGTACAGGGACTATAGGAGGGGGATTTGGCAGAACTGGAGTAGGAATCGAGATTCCGGAGGTGGGGGAGGGGCGGGAGATTGGGGATGAAAAGGTAGCTTGAATTTCGAACACGCGCCAATATGCTCTCGGCGCGCAAGCGCACGAAAACACCGGTGGCCCCCACATGTCGGCCTAAGAGTCCTTATTCTTTCTTTTTTGGAGAGCCCGGCCTTTTTTTTCGAGGATCTTTTGAGAGCCCGGCCTGAGAGTCATAATTGACCTATTTGGCATTGCGTTACTACTCGGCCCATATTCAACGACACCTCACTGGCCCAAACAAGTGTACATCATCGAAAAGACACTAAGCTCAAATTATATAACTTGAAAAAAGGAGATACACTCTAAACACTGGAGAATGGTGATGCCCTCATTTAGCCCACCAGTAGTTCGAGACAATAAACGGTTCGAAACAACGATATATACAACATTCAAACACTGACTAGTGACTACTACTGACATAAACAGCAAGACATGATAGTTCATAAGAAGTCTTGCTACACCACCAAAACGCACCCATCTGCAGCGCTCAGACTCTCGTGATCCAGACGAGAATGACATTCTAAACAGAGGCAACTATTACATAGTAAGAGTGACATAGACGAGGATGACCAAATGACAAGGAATATGCATAACAAAAGAAAGAACTACCCATCCAGAACAAGCAGCAAAGACAACAAAGTCATTCGAAGAGATGATCCAACACCATCATACTTTGCAGCCCCGCTTCAGCGACCAATGATTCGGAGACACCAGTACTCCACCCTTTCGACGCAACAGCCCAATTACCTATCAACCTGAAGGCTTGAACCACATCACTTCCTATCGTAATTGAGACATCCAAGGATCAAAGTTAATCCGTATGCCTTTGTCATTCTCACCTTCTTTTGCCTGCAGGCTGTATCGTTGACAATCAGGGGAGTTTGCTCCCAAACTCCTAGGGCTCGCCGTGTAGACACGGTTTTCCATAGCAAACAGAGCCTCTCTGCCATCAAGGTCCTTGCCAACGGTGATCTCCTGGTTAATCGGATAATTGAGTCCGAGAAACAGAGAGTGTGAACCAAGGCTGTTTACCCGCCTCCAACTAGAAAATCCTGAAGGCCCCAACAAGCTGGTATCCTGCTCATAGACGTAACAGCCGCTGTCCGGATACTCACGTATTTCACGGTGCTTGTATACAGTGGGTTTTTTGCAATATAACTTTTTCGGCTCATGTGTCCGAATGATCATCTGTCTTTTGCCGTCGTCTGATCGAGCGAGGAACCAGCTATGCTTCCCTGTTTTTGGCAAAGGTGGTGTGATTACAAAGGGCAGTAACTGTAGGGACACTACATCATATAAAAAAGGACAGGCATTGTTAATGTAAGATCAGCATTGTTCAGAGTATGAGTAGGATAATGCAAGAAACAACATTGATATGTCCCTGTTGGAACTGGGAGGAAAATACAGGGAAATGTATACTGGGTTCAAAAATATAGAAGTGCCATGCATGGTTATACTCATGTTATCTCGCAATCGATTCTTCACAGGAAACTACCATGTCATGCATGTTATGTAATGATGTTCTGTCCTCACAAACAAATTCTTCAAGGTAACTAACAGACCATACATTGTTATATACTCGTGTTCTATGGGCAAAATTTCTGTGAGGATATTGTTCTAGCCATTGATTGCTGAAGGGCGAATATAGGTATGTACACATGGTAAGCATTACAGGATTTCACTACTTCCAAATATAGAGTTCTCCATATGCACATTTACTTCCCTAATGTATGGTTAGATGAAACCAACAGTGTGGTGCATGTTTCTACATCATGAAAATGAGGAAACTAATATGTCCATGGATACACACTCGTATTTAGTAGTAGTATATAGATTACTGTAAAATAAGGAGAATATCCATATATTCCTAACCGTTTGATTATTCAGGGGTACAAATTGGCTGTAATGACATGATCACAATCACATGAATTAACTCATTCCAAATATAGCTGATTTACGGCGTCTCTAATACATTGCCATAGTTCTACTCAAATTCTGCTCAAACAGGGATATGCCAATCATCACAAAAATTTCAAACAGTAACATGGCGTCATCATTAACATGAGATGGAAACAACTTACACGCGTCGTCCCAGCAATACGTGGTGCCATCTGCTTTGTCGATCGCGTAGATGATGCCATTGTGTTCAATAGCATCACATAAGTGTGTATCAGCTTTGACAATGATCCACTACGAGCTGAGTTGTCTCCAGCTAAAGAAGGCACCGGCGTAAAGATAGGCGAGTCCGCGATCGAACAAGCCAATTAGCTTGAAGTCTGCGTAATTCGCATGTCGTGTGGGCACTTGGCAGATTACAATCTTCTGCAAAAACAAGGTCCGTCCAACTGACGTGGTAATCTAGAGGACTAGGACCGCGATGGTAAAACTCTATATAATCCAACGGAGGAAGGATAATCTCATGGGAGGTCTGGAAGTTCATGAGCACCAACTTTTTACCGTCTTCTCTGAAGGCAGCCATCCAGTGGGAGTTCATGCCGACCCAGTACATACCTGCCAAGAAGTTTCGGGCGATGGTGATCGGATCGAAGTCGAGGGAAATTATGTATGGCGACCCACTACATACCTGCAAAGAAGTTTCGGCTAATGGAGATCGGATTGAAGTCGAGGGGCATCGTGTACGCCTCCGTATCATGGTGAGCCAATCTCGCAAGACCAGATAGCAGCAAGAAGGGTGTCTTGAAAAGCTTTGGCCTCGCTTCGATGATGGCAGTGTGCATGCCCCTCAAGCATGCAGCCAGCCGCAGGGCGCTCAACATATCCATACACGAACAACAGAGGTCGAGGACGTCACTGGGGAGATTGCTCCAATCGCGGCTCATATGGATCCTGCGCGGTTTGTGTTCGGCCATGGTGGAGTTTGGAAGGTGGGGTTTTGGGGGGCTTGATTTACGGGGGAGAAGGTTGTCGGTGCTGGAGCGGCTAGTGAGGGAATAGTGGTACCGGGGGAGGCGAGCGAGGCGAGCACTACAAAAAAAAGACACATCCGTGACATTTTGGGCCGAACGAATTTTTCCTGTCATACTTATGACACTTCTATGACGATAATTGTGACAAAACCCGGTATCATCATAGATGTGGTGGGGTCCTACTTCTATGACAAAAAATCATGACAGAAAATGGGCTTTTCATCCTGGGCGGGCCGGAGACGCAGTTGCATGACATTCTTTGGGCCGTCCATGACGGAAAAAAACGTCGTAGAAGCGAGGGCGAGGAAAATATCGGGGTGTTCCCGGTTACGGTGGGTGGTCGGGGCCGAGCGATGCGCGTTTCTCTCGTACACGCACGCGCGTGGGTGCGAGGCGTTGGGCTCTAACTGAACCCGAGCGAGGCGTTGGGCTCTAACTGAACCCGAGCGATTGCACTGCAGGCTACGCGTTACTGAACCCGAGCGATCGATCGATGGCTGTTAACTGAACCCGATCGAGCGGTTCCTTCGCTACTGCTGCTAACTGAAGCCGATCGATGCCGCCTCTGGATGAACAGTGAGTGTTGCTGGGGGGGTTTGGATGAACAGTTCCCGGTGGGGGTGGATGAACAGGACCCCGTGGTGTTGCCTCTAGATGAACAGGACCCCGATCGATCGAGCCGGTTGGGGCTGGATGAACAGGACCCCGTGGAGGGCTGGATGAACAGGACCACCCCGTGGAGGGCTGGATGAACAGTAGACGGTGGAGGGCTGGATGAACAGTAGCCCGTGGAGGGGTGGTTGAACAGGAGCCCGTGGAGAGGTCTGGTTGAACAGTAGCCGGTGGAGTAGCGCGCGGTGGAGGCTGGATGAATAGGAGCCCGTGGATGAACAGTCGCAGGTGGAGGCTGGAGGAGGTCGACGATGGATGAACAGTAGCCTGTGGAGGCTGGAGGGGGTCGACGGTGGAGATGAACAGTATCCCGTGGAGTCCCGTTTTGCGGTACGCCACACCCCTCCCGATGAACAGGACCCCAGTTTCGACCGTAGCGCTCCAACACAAGTCCGTTTCCTCCGTTTTGTGGTACACCACACCCCTCCCGATCAACAGGACCCCCGTTTCGAGGTCCGTTTCCTCCGTTTTGCGGTACGCCAGACCCCTCCCGATGAACATGATCCCATTTCGACTGTGGCCGGTCGAACACAAAGCCGTTTCCTCCATTCTGCGGTACGCCAGGCCTCGTTTCCATCAGCTGTTCCGTCCAAGCCATCCCGATGAACACGACGACGCATTTCGTTCCGACCCAGCCGGTTGGCTCCCCATGAACACGACGACGCAGTTTCTCCGCTCTGACCCAGCCATGTACACGAGCCCTGGCCGTACGTATGCGCGAGTAGGCGTTCGAGACCCTACCCGTATGTACGTACGTGGCCGTATTTTCTTTCTTGCACACTGGCCGCTGTACGTACATGTACTTGCTACGTGCGCACCTCTACTATGACACGTGCGCGCCTCTACATCGACCAGTATGTACGTACACGTTCGCGACCAGAATGACAACGCTAAGTACGCTTCGACCAGGTGGGTCCCGACTGTAAGGCACTTCCTTGCGTGCGAAGATGTAGCTGGTGGGTCCCAGCAGTCAGGGGGGCGAATGTTTTTTTGCCCGGACTCACTTCCTTCCGTGCGAAGATGTAGCTGGTGGGTCCCAGCAGTCAGGGGGAAACATTTTTTCACAAAATACGGTGGCCCGTCCGGTGGGTCCCCGTTGTCAGGTGGAGGAATAATTATTTTGCGCGTAATAAGGAGGCACTTCCTTGCTACAGCCGTGGACCCAGTTGTCAGCCTCTCCACGTACAATCCATGTCCGATGGAAGCCGTTCCTTGACCACATTGACCATGCCGCGCCGAGAGCACCAGGGCGGTGGATGACGGTGAGGCCTAGGAAGGGGACGACACGGAGCCGGGGAAGACGCGGCAGTGGAAGCCCGCGGGAAGAGGAGTACGAGGGTTCACTGGTTCGGCTGCGGTGTGAGGCTGCCGTCGCCGCAGAATAACAGGGGGTGTGGGTGAGTGGAGGGATGGCCTAGCCAGCGGTGGGGGTAGTAGGGGGCGGTGAGGCCTTCGCGGCAGCACAGCCGGCCACGGGAGGCAGGAGCACGAGGCACGACCGGCGCTGGTTTGGGCGGCTGGAGCAAGAACACCAGAGGTTGAAGAAGCACTACGGCCGTTGGATGGACATCGTATGGTCACTGGAGCTAGAATCATCCATATTGACTAAGTTGACAAAGCCCTCCGTCCCCGTCAACTTAGTAGGCCCACAAGTCAGCCTGCCACTATACTGGGTCCCAGCAAACAGGGGGAGTATTCATTTTTTTGTGCGTAATAAGGAGGCACTTCCTTGCGTGCGAAGATATAGCTGGTGGGTCCGAGCTGTCAGCGGCGGTAACGTTTTTTCGCGAAATACAGAGGCCCTTTCGGTGGGTCCCGGATGTCAGGTGGAGGAATCATTATTTTGCGCGTAATAAAGAGGCATTTCCTTGCGTGCGGCCGTGGACCCAGCTGTCAGCCTCTCCACGTACAGTCCACTTCAGATGCATGTCGGTCGTTGACCATGTTGACCAGGCCGTGCCGAGAGCACCAGGGCAGTGGACGATGGCGAGGCCTAGGAAGGGAACGACACGGAGGCAGGAAAGCCTCGGCAGTTGTTTCCCACGCGGAGGGGAATATGACTGTACGAGGGTTTACTGGTTCGTCTGCCGTTGTCCGAGAATAATAGCAGGTGTGGGTGAGTAGAGGGATGGCTAGGCCAGCGATGGGAGTACAGTGGGGCGGTGAGGCCTGCGCGACAGCACAACCAGCCGCGGGGAGGAGGGAGCAGGCAGTCCCGCCGGCGCTTGTTTGAGCGGCTGGAGCAGGAAGAGCAGAGATTGAAGAAGCACGACGGCCGTTGGATGGACATCCAACAGTCACTGCTTGTGCGTCAACCTTTTTTTAGGAAAGCCTCAAATCTGTGGAAAACAGCATACAACCCATCTGCCATTATTTCTAATAATTTACAGCCCATTTGCTAATTCTTAAGGTTTTTTTGGAGCCTGTATTCTTTTTGTTAGCATTACAGCCCATATTGTGGCCACGGTTAAAAAATTGTACGAAATTTTGCATATTTCGGTGCGGACCGAACTGTTTTTAATCCCGAAATTTTGAGTCACATTCAAACTGATTTTAAAAATAATTGTATATCAATATAAAATCCAACAAATTGTCCACGCATAAAAATCAATGCAATTTAAAATCTCGAAATGAAAAAAAGAATTTTGAAACTAATTGCCGGTTTGATGTGTTTTAAAAATGTACAACCCATTTCCCATTACTGATAGGCCATTTTCTCGGCCAGCCGAATGAAGCTCTCCTTGTCTTGAAAGATTTGCAGCCCAACAGGCCTGACAAAGCGACTTACTTGGCAAATCACAAAAAAACTGAGCTGTGGCCGTGGACCCAGCTGCGGCTGTGGACCCAGCTGTCAGCCTCTCCACGTACAGTACTCTTCCGATGGAAGTCGGTCGTTGACCACATTGACCACGCAGCGCCGAGAGCAACAAGGCGGTGGACGACGATGAGGCCTAGGAAGGGGACGATGTGGAGCCGGGGAAGACGCGGCAGTGGATGCCCACGCGGAGAGGAGTACGAGGGTTCACTGGTTCGGCTGCAGTGTGAGGCTGCCGTCGCCGCAGAATAACAGGGGGTGTGGGTGAGTGGAGGGATGGCCTGGCCAGCGGTGGGAGTAGTATGGGGGCGATGAGGCATCTGCGGCAGCACAGCCGACCACGGGAGGCAGGAGCTGGCGGCACGACCGGCGCTGCTTTGGGCTGCTGGAGCAACAAGACCAGAGGTTGAAGAAGCACTATGGCCATTGGATGGACATCGTACGGTCACTGGAGCTAGAATCGTTCATATTGACTAAGTTGACAAAGCCCTCCATCCCCGTCAACTTAGTAGGCCCACAAGTCAGCCACCCACTATGGTGGGTCCCAGCTAGCAGGGGGTATTCATTTTTTTGTGCGTAATAAGGAGGCACTTCCTTGCGTGCGAAGATATAGCTGGTGGGTCCGACCTGTCACCGGGGGAATGTTTTTTTCGCGAAATACAGAAGCCCTTCCCACGTACAGTCCACGTACAGTGCGTAATAAGGAGGAACTTTCCTTGCGTGCGACCATGGACCTCGTGGGTCCCAGCCGTTAGGCTCTCCACATACAGTCCTCTTCCGATGACTCTCGTATGTTGACCACGCCGCGCCGAGTGCACCAAGGCGGTGGACGACGGCGAGGCCCCAGACTGGAACGACCCGAAGATGGGGAAGACGCAGCAGTGGAGTCGCAGACGGAGAGGAGTGCGAAACTTGACTGGTTCGGGTGCGGGGTGGGCCTACACTCGGCAGAGAATAACAGGAGGTGCAGAGTGGAGGGATGGCCTGGCCGTCGGCGGGGTAGCGTTTCGCTGAGGAGTGCAAAACAACGCCGCTGGATGCCGAAGGCTGGAGCAGGCGGTCTCGGCAGCGCTGGGGGAAGAAGACAAGAGATTGAAGAAGAATGCCGGCCGTTGGATGTAAATCCAACGCCTTCTTAGGCTTCGACCTACTGGCCCACATCTCAGCCAGTCCATTTGTTTTTTTAGTCCATTTGGTGGGCTGGGTGAAACAATGATGTAGTATCTATGCAGCCCGTTTATATATATGGTAGAATTTAAAGCCCATTTGCATTTTTCTCAAAATCCGCGGACTTGCTGGGCTGGGTGAAAATATCATGTTGGGCTAGACGGACAAATGTTATAAAAATATAAACACATGATTGCACGTCTATTACTGCATTGGTCAGTAAAATCTTTGCAAGCTTATGTACGCAATCACTAGGAGTTAACTTGCCAAGTTATATATAAACAATTATTATTATTATTTTGTAAGAACTTTCAACTTACGAAATAAAATATCGTTTTAATTTGATGAGTTAATAGTACGTGGGGTATTATTATTTTTTAGGCTAGACGTGGGACAGTTGAGTTGGTTCTAGGGAAAAGTACTGGGAGAAAACTCAGTTTACATCGAAAAAGAAAGTGGGAGAAAATTCAGATATAGGATTAATGAAAACGAAAAATAAAGGAACTGGGAAGGTCTATAAAATGGTTGGACGAACGACAGGTTTAACGGAAACTTATGTTGTTTCTAATATATATATATATATATATATATATATATATATATATATATATATAATAAAATAAGATATAAATATAGGTTCAGTTTTGCATTCTTATAGAAAACAGGTTCAGTTTTGCATTCTTATAGAAAAATATAACTGAGCTGTGCGTCGTCTTGAGAAAACAAACATAACTTGGGCTGCTGATGTTATAGACAAGCTAGGTTGGGAGGCCCAAAGGCCGCTTGATACCTGTTGGATCCAAAAAAAATTGAAACATGTCATGGGCTGCCCATGTTAAACAGCAAAACCTAGGTCATGGACCTGGTGGGCCCGAGACTGTCAGCCTCTCGACGAACAGTTGTCTCCCGATTCCTCTTGTTTTGCTGACCATGTTGGGAATGACAGATGGCGGCACCGCGGCTAGAGCACCAACGTGGAGGACGACTTCAAGACCTCGGACCGAACGAATCAGAGCGGGGGAAGACGCAGGCGGAGGGGAGTACGAGGGTTGACTTGTTCGGGTGCAGGGTGGGCCGGTGGAGCTGCCGCCGCCGGACAAGTGTGGTAGTAGAGGGATGGCCTGTCCAACGCCATAGGCTATGATGGCCAGCCGCTGTATAGGAAGAGTATGAAAGATTGAACAAAATAAAGAAATACAAATGGGTAGGTGGTTGGTCCCATATGTCTGTGTACGAGACCTGCTGGGTCCACCTGAGGAGGGGTATGTTGGGAGGAAGGAGATTCAAAGCACGGCAGCTGAGTGAACTAGTTTTTTTAACGGACAAGTGAACTAGTTACATACATAAGCAAATAGCCACTAAAAAAGCAAACAGGTTAATGGGTTCTTAAAAGAAATATTTCGGACAAAACAGATAATTACGACACATAGGCCAATGCATGAAACACTCAGATGATAAAGGTGCTTATAAACAGATAAAGTACAACATCTAGACCTTCCTGGCGCGCTTGATCATGACGCTGCAGCTGTCCGTGTACTCGTCGGTTACGGGAAGCAGACACACCCTCATGTCCAAGATCTGCCTGTACATGTCGTAGCATGCGTATGCGTCCTTGGCCGCATAGGTTATGTAGGCTAGATTCAGAGGTACCTCCCACGTGTTCAGGTCCTTGGTATCGTTGTCTTCTTTCATGTTGGCGTATCAGGGGTCGATGATGGTCTCGGCGAGGTCAACCACGGAGACCTTCTCCTGCTCATTGCTGATGATCTTGTATTGCTTCTGGATGTCGACAAGCTTGTTGCACTAGATGGCCGAATCGTCACGTTCTTCCTTCTCTCCACCGTAGCGAAGGTGCAGTCGGTGCTGCCGATGAAACGGGCGAATGCTCCAGAACCTCTGATGGACCTACAGAAGTGGTGGATGAGAACCTCGTCCCGCACACATACCTTGGCGATGGTGATCCGCTGGTCCTTGTCAGGAGACGAATGGATGGGCACAAGGTCTAGTCCTGCAACCTTGTGCTTTCTCGTCATGTAGGTACTGCTTGAACTCGGCGAGGCAGAGCTTCACCGAGTCCGGATCGTTGGTGTACATCACATTCAACTTGCTCCAGCCATAGGATTGAACGGCGAACTCAAAGGGGAACTCCTTGCTGAAGTCCATATCCAGCAGGCTCACCCCTCGGATCGCCATTGGAGTCTCTTCAAGTGAACGAGTGTGTAGGCGGCGGCAACAGTTCGTTTTTCAGCTCTTGGGGAACTGGATTCAACAGTAAACTGAGTGTGTATAGGCGACAACAGTTACTACCCCTCCCTCGTCCGTTGCACGCCCGGCAGAAGATGCACCCTCGGCGCATTCAAATGCCTCCATTAAGAAACCTACTCCGGCCACACGTCGGTTCACGAGCGGGTCTGTATTGGTACTGTAATAACAGGAGTTAGTGGTTACTTTACTAAAATTTATTTAGCTTTAATAGAAACTTATACTTAAAATAAGCAATGCATTGGCTCGTTCTATCAGTGCCACAGGATCAACATGCACAACAATTATAATTATTATTCTGAGGATGCACACGATCAGCACATTTGTCGCACTTTCACAAAAGATAATACTACCAAGTTTGAACTGTTTGTTATGGTTGTTGTCCTCTGCATCATCATGTCGTGTTTCCCAGCTTGCAAGATTCAGAACCAACAAATAAGATCCAAATAATAAGTACAGCAAAGATGCCTACACATCTCATTGATTCCCAGCTTGCAAGATTCAGAACCAACAAATAAGATCCAAATAATAAGTACAACAAAGATGCCTACACATCTCATTGATTCCCAGCTTGCAAGATTCAGAACCAACAAATAAGATTCAAATAATTAGTACAACAAAGATGCCTACACATCTCATTGATTCCCAGCTTGCAAGATTCAGAACCAACCCATTAGAGCCTTTTGATAAAGTGAATATCGGGATTAAATCCATCTTGGCTAGCCATGTCATACAATCGAAGAACTTGGCGAATGCTCTTGACCGTCACACCATCTGTAGTTGAGTATTCCTGTTTGCACAACACAAACAACAAGATCATGATTTCACTTTAATAGTGGCCTCCTTGAACTCAACCTGCAGCTCCACTCGGATGAGGCCTGCCTGGAGTTACATGATTCAATTCATGCGCCTTTTTCTGCAGTTCACCTGAAATGAAGCAAAGATTGCATCATTCAGCTAGCAAGAAGTACTTGCTCTCGTGAGCTGGCAAGTTCTTCTTTAGTAGTTGCACTAAAATTGAGGAACATTAAGGTTGGCTGTCCGGCTCATGTAAGGTGCAACTATAATTTTCTTATCCTTTTATGCAGTTTCACTAAAATAAAGTGCCATTGTGGTGACAGTGATGGCTCATCTTGCAAAGGCTAATAAAATGTTGCACGAGATTACCAGCAGAACTTGACGGAGATTTTGGAAACTCCAATCACCATTTTGTGTAGTTCCACCAAAATTGAGAGATGTTGCCCATGTGACATTTTAGTTGAACTGCACAGGACACTCATTCCAAAAAAAGTGTTTTGTGCAGTTCACCAAAAGGTCACAATAGCAACAAGGTGAAATGGATATCCCTATCTGCACAAAAAGATAGAAAGTAAACAGTTGCTGCTCAATAAGAATATACGAAACATATACGAAATGAAAAGAAGCATCTTAATTATGTTCATGGCAATCACGCAAGGACAGTAGAAATTTTAAAACGTCAGCAATGCTTCATGTTACCAGAAGCATTACGATCAACAATGAGATTCCTCAAATATGGGATTACTTTAATGGTGGCATTGCTTGTTTACCAGATATAGTAAATCAACAGCAGCTAAAGAGTTGGTTTAAGGGCATGGGACCGTGGGGACACTAGGACACTCAGCAGCGAAAAGGAGCAACTTACTTATCATACTGGGGAAAACAACAGGAGTGCCATTTGTAACACAGTTTAATTGCATCTTATCACTGGAGGCATTAGATTAACAATAACACTGGTTAGACATGTCCCTAAGGTAACAGTGTGATCGCTTCATTTTACATGCGCCCTTACATTAACAACAACAAAAGGTTGGTATAAGGACTTGCGACAGTGGACACATCAGCACAATGTACCTACAAGGAGGCATAAAGTGGTGATGCCGACTTTGTTCATGCTATGTGAGGGCAGCAAATCTAATCCTGGAGACCTTTTACTATGTGAGGGCAGCAAACCTAATCCTGGAGACCTTGTACTATGTGAGGGCAGCAAATCTAATCCTAGAGACCTTTTACTATGTGAGGGCAGCAAATCTAATCCTGGAGACCTTTTGCTATGTGAGGGCAGCAAATCTAATCCTGAGACCTTTTACTATGTGAGGGCAGCAATTCTAATCCTGGAGACCTTTTACTATGTGAGGGCAACAAATCTAATCTTGGACATACTCTGTTGACTTGTCCACCAGCCGCCACTTTCTATCCTTTTTTCAACCAATAATAGATCTATTCCTTATCCAGTTTGTACTGCGTTTTCCCATTATTTCCCTTTTCAACCAAGAGACCGGTTGGGTATCCGGTCTCTACTACTTTCACCATATTATTTCCTCTTTGAATCAAGTCCTAGATTCATGCTACAACTTTCCCCCTTTCTTCGTTGTTTGAACAAAGCCCTAGATTCGAATGCTTGAAGTAGCTTTACCTCTAATAATACTAAAAATTTAGGTGGCTTTGGAAGAGCTGATGGGGGTAGAAAAAGATGCACATGCAGACATGTGGGGAGCTAGGGCAGTAGAGCAAGACCGCTTTCGAAGAACTTATACCTGAGGGTCATCGGGATGTCGGCAGCGGCAGGTCGGATCTACGGAGAATACGGCAGGGAGGAAGGAGGGTCGGAGGACCTCCCGAGCCGGCGCTGTGTCGGAGAGAACGGCATGGGCAGAGGATCGGGCCCCTCTGGCAGCTGTGGGTTTCCTCCCTCGACGGCGATGACCGCGTGAATGATGCACCTAGTCCTCTACACACACCAGCCGAAGGGATCCGGCCGGATCTGTGACCAGCGGTGAGCAGAGAGAAAATGTCGCTACCGCTGTCTTGTTTATATCTGGAGAGGATGAGAGAATGAAGAGAGCAACCCTAGTAAAGCAAGCGCTCGGGCCCCTGCGTACATATATAGTGGAGTGATTATCTTTTTCTCTCCACAACAAGCGTTTCAATTTGTGTACGTGGCATTAAAGAAAAGAAACTCTCTATTTAAGGTGACTACCTGTACGACTCCTACTTACTACTACTACTAGTAGTAGTAGTAGTAGTAGTAGTAGTAGTATTGTTCACTTGTGCTCCCCGGCCCTCCATTCATTGAACAACCCCACGGGTGAATAAACATACAGTACTAGTATTTATATAGAACGAACAAGCTTGAACTATTTTCACGTAGTTAAAAGTTGAGGGCGAGGCTTTTCCCGGGCAGTACGCGCGGCAGTTTTCGCGTAGGCGGTTTGACAGAGAGGCGAGGAGGGTGAGGGAGTAGCGGATTCAACTTACTTACTGCTGGAAAGGTCGGGTTGTGCGATTTGACGGCGCATTACTGTTTGGATCCATGTGTTAGAGTTAGTTTGGGTTAGTTTGAACTCAACTAACCCAAAAATATCCAAACAGGAGGGTTAGTTCGGGTTACTGTTTGGATCCATGTGTTAGAGTTAGTTTGGGTTAGTTTGAACTCAACTAACTCAAAAAAAATCTAACCCACCCAAGAGGTGCTTATTTGGGTTAGTTCTTCTCGGGACACTAAAAAACACATTTTTCTCTCGCTCTCCCCGCAGCAGATCCCTCCCCACTTCCTCAAAGCTTCTCGTCCTCTCCCTCCCTCCCTCCCTCTCGCACCGCCCAGGAAGGCACCTCGCCGTATCCGCGCTCCATCTAACCCTGTCATCCAAACACCTCTTTCGCTACAGTTACTTCAGGGTTAGTTCAGGATTAGAATCTAACTCTAACCTTTAACTGAGTTAGAGTATCCAAACAGGGCCAGGCGGTACGACCGGAGTGATGCCCCCCTTCCGTTCCGCACTCTAATCTGGTGCATGACACGTATTACCTCGACCCGGATGCTGCTGGCTGTCCCACATGTCGGCGAAGTAGTACGTAGTAGTAAGAAGGAGCAAAGAATCATGTGGTATAAGTCTTTCTAGAGATTCCAACAAGTGACTAGACTACACCGCGTGCAGTATCTCAAATCTCCCTTCCGGTTTATAGGGCTCAAATCTCATCAACCAAGGCATTTTGCGATTGGAGGAATGTATCTCATACTTTACAAAACTACCCTAATTAAACTCATGCATTAATTACGTAGTTCTCTCGTTTTCCTCTCCGCCTTGGTCGCGGTGCACAATATTGAGCACTCCTATATGACTAGCCGCTCTATCTACATGCGGGACATCAAAGCATCCGGGCCTGCGTGCCATCCACCAAATCACAGCGAGGTGCTACAGTCGAAACTCACCAGTCACCCCGGTGTGGCCGTCATGACCCGTCATATCACAAAACCCACACATTTACCAGCAGTGGTAAAGTGGCCTCGAAGTTGGACTGGACGAAGCAACCATCATTTCACTAGAATGCTCGTTGAAGCCCTTTTCCCCCTTTCTTGAAGAAAACCTCACACCAGGCTACTCACTTCTGCCATTTTTCTTCTGTACCGACGAAGGAAAGGTGGGCGAATCAGTGATGCTGCTATATTTTCATTCCAAGAATCTTCTTTTTGCGAAGCACCGACCGATTCTCACAGCCTATTCGTTTCCCGTTTTCATTGCGATTGTGGTTTCCTTTCGATTCCTTTTTGTTTGTCAGTTCATTGATGGATCCTGGAGCACTAGGCAAAGAGTTGTCGGCGGACAACCCACTGGAGACAGCGATCTCCAGGAAGCGAGCCCTGACCAATGAGTTGACCATGTTGGCGGGCCAACGCATGGAGACGAAGAACTCCAAGAAACAAGCACTGGCCAAAGAGTTGACGACGTTGGCGGACGAACTCCTCAAATAAAGTTGGAAGAATAGCAAGGGACCCACCGTGCCTACCCCAGAAACTCTGATGGCCACCTATGCGAGGCTCAAGGCCAAGTTTGAGGAGATAGTCGCCGTTGAGAAGCAGTATTCCCCTGGCAAGGTGATGGTCCCCATCGAGGACGAGGAGATGGCCCCCGGAGGGATGGGATCCCCCGGTGAGCTGCACAAGGTAAAAAATAATGGCTTATTACCAAAAGTTATGGTTTTTTATTATTTGCAATGTGCTTGCTAATATGTTAGGGTTGTGCCGGTGCCGGTGGACGTCCTTGATGATTCCGATGTCGCGGCCCGTCCTGTGGACAACTCCCCAGAGATCGTTTTCGATGTCGCGGTCCGTCCTGTTGGCATCGCCCTGGAGATCGATTCCGATGCCGTTGTCCATCCTGTGGACATCACCCCAGAGATCGATTCCGATGTCATGGTCAGTCCTATGGACATCGCCCCAGAGATCGATTCCCATGCCGCTGTCTGTGCTGTGGTCATTGCCCGAGAGATCGATGACAAGAAATAGTTGGTCGCGCTAATCCTTCAGGGTAGTTTGCATTGCCTTGTGTTTAATTACCAGAACGATGCGTGTTATCAAACCATTTTAGGGCTAGTGCACTGTCTTGTGTGGGCGGTACTTGCTACTTTTGTTTGATAGTGAATCATGCGAACCCTCTCCGAGTTATGGAAACAGATGTATCCTCACCAGCTTTTGATGTAATATATGTCATGCTTAGATGTAAGTTTGAACTATTTATCATATCAGCAGGGCTTATTTGATGATTCTTGGTGTTAGTAGGCTAGCTACTGTGCGAGCTATAGTACTTGCAAAACACTCACCGAAGAGAAATGTTGGGGCTGATGAGCTCGTGGTACGCTTATACTGATCCGTCGTCAATTGGCCAATAGCCCAAGCTCCTAAAATTGTAGGCTTAGCGATCGATCAGACAATAGTCGACACGGATACATTCAGGCCTCATTTGGTTCATAGGGTAGGAAAATCGTAGCAAAAGTATAGAGACGTACAACACAAAATCATAGCAGTACAGAGACGTCCCTCCGTTCCAAAATAGATGAGTCAACTTTGTACTACTAACTTTGAAACAGAGGGAGTACAAATCCTAGGCGAGCTAGTTTGGCCTAGTGGGTTTTAGTGATATGACGTGGTACAGTGCCATCCAGTCTTCGCGTGTGGTAGCAGTACTGCGGGTAGAGTAAGTTTTCATGAAGAAGCGGAATTCAACGAAGTCATGATGGTTCCTTCGTCTAACTAACTTTGTGCATGGCAGGTGGACCAGGATGGTCGACGTCCCACATGTCGGCGAATGAAAGTATTCTTTCCGATATAGTGGACGAGCAACAAGTATTCATTGTTTATTTTTGATGAAACCTATTGTCTCCACTGTTACGACGGAGGAGTGTGAAACACGGCAGCCTAGTGAACTTGGCATGTGCACCACTCCCTCCTTCCTCATGTAATACTACCATAGTGTTGACTATAAGGTTACAACTTTTTCTCACTTTCTCTCTATCTATTTCCTCTCAAATGTTTTTTACCTTTCTTTTTTAGACACAATTGTTTTTTACGCCTCTTTTTTAGAATTAGTTTTTTATACCTAGGAGCACGTGTAGAGACGGGCTCCTGCAGATCCCACTCCTTGACTTTGTCAATGCCTCTCTCTCCTCCACATAAGCGGGCTTGTCGAGAAGACAAGAGATGATCTCTTAGCACAATATGTTTCACCATGTTTTTAGGAATAACTAGTTATTGAAGATAAGGCTAAGAGATGATCCATTGTACACATGTTTTTTTGTCATCTCTAAATTACATGCAAGACTTATGATAAGACTATCTTATCAACCATTGTACATGCCCTTTATAGCCCAGAATTTTACTGGTACTACTTGCTA